>NW_010428508.1:31599-73420 GCF_000710305.1 Buceros rhinoceros silvestris
TACTCCTTTTGCAGGGTTTTTTTTTTTTTTTTTTTTTTTTTCCTTTCTCTTCCCTCCCCTCCCCCCCCTTCCTTTTGCTTGAAGTTGTCTTTACGGTGGCTTGCTTGAGTGGTGTAACTGTCTGGTCAAATGCCAGCTCTGCTTATTTTCAAGTAAAAAAAACTACACGGAAAAACAGAAGTTAGGTATGTTTTCTATCTTAGGCAGCTGATGGTTAGTTTGTAGAAAAAAGATGGGCAAAAGGTATGAAGTAACAGCTTTGCCATGTACTCTGAAGCCTTTGGTAGGCTCTGTGTAACGAATGCTTGCACTGAACTCCTTATTAGACTCTATATTATATAAATATATTGACTGCACATAGCAAGTTTAATGTTTTTATATATCCTATATATATTTATATATACTTGAAATGGGCTTGTCATGTTTTAAGGAACAGAAGAAATCAAATGACTGTATATTTTAGCATTAATTCAGATAGCATGTTATAATTCTGAAGATACGCCATTCTTAAATGGTGTATATTTGCTATTTTTTTGAAGAGCAATATTCAAGCATCAGATGTTCTTAAAACTGAAATTGGTGATTTGAAGAAGAAGCATGACGAGGCTGCTTCAAAAGTTCTCCAGCTTGAAGAAGATATCATGACTGTTACTCAGAAAGCCATTGCAAAAGAAACTGAGTTAGACAGGTATTCAGTAATTTTGTTCCTTACTTTCCTTATTTTATTGTTTCTTTCCATAGGTGTTTTTTAACTAACAATTTTTAATGTATGCATCCATTTTCTGTGTTATTAGTTCTGTACTACTAATTTGTCAATGTCTTAGTCTGAAGGACAAACTGAAGAAAGTGATGCTTGAGAAGGAGCAACTTGAATGTGTGTTAAAGACAGAAACGGATGAGAAAGAACTTTATAAGGTAATTTTATTTCCAACCACTTCATTTCAGTGTGTACTGGTAAAAGGAATAAAGGTAATCATGTTTTGTGGAGAGTCTGATAAATTGAATTTGTAACGGAAAAAGGAAATGGGTAACTTCTGTGAACCGATTTTATGATTTTTACAGATGTTCTCATATAAAAATGAATGAGGACAGTAGTATCTGAATTCATCCTATGATACAAAACAGGCCTCGAAGAAGGAGAATGGATCACCAATTTGTTAAAATGCAGGTTTAGTAACAAGGAATTATAGATGCCAGTAAGGGAGTTCTTTAGTTACACAGTGCATCACCCCGTAACTTGTGTTTAATAAGTAAATTACAATTTGCTTATCTAAGATCTCCCTCCAGGCTGTGTTTTCTAGATCGCTGTTCTTGAGTCTTGTGCATAACTCTGAGAATCTGTAGTAGGATCTCTATTATCAGTCTTCTCACAGAAAAAAACATCTAGATCTCAGAAGTGTAGAAACTGCATTCATGTGTTTGCATGAAAGCAAAAATTTAAGTAGAAAATTAGTGCTGTTGAGAATGTCCTTTTTGTCCTCTTACTATTTCCATGTTCTCTTGCTTTAGTTATAGCTTATCTGTTTTAGTATTTTGACTGCTCTGCAGTTTTGTTTCTGAATGTGTTAAACTAGTATTGTATTTTATGTTGAAGTAAAAACGTGTAGGGGGTGTGTGCATGCCAGTACTGAAGCAACCAAACATCGATATAATTTATTGATCTTGAAGTGCTTGTGATGTTTCTGGTGGGATCATTAACATTTTTGTCCGACACTGTGTAACTACAGATATTTACTGAAATATGCACCTGATGCACCATGTGCTGTAAAAAACCCTAAAGGACAGGCCTTTAGGGCATTTCCTAGTCCTTCCATCTTCATAAATGTTTACAGAATATTACTATTCCTCTTGTTATGCTAACTGATTATTCAAAAATTAACAGGTAACAGACCAGAGATACCTGAATTTATGTCTAGACTCAAGAACGAGATGATTATGCCTGCAAGTAGCTTTGAATTTTTATTTTATTTTTGTGATCCTGGGCTTCTTTGAGGAGTGAGAGGCCCGTAGCGCAGCTTGGTCAGTTGACCCTTGGGCTGCCTTATGGAGCAGCAGCAGTGCTGCGAGTCCAAGTGCTACATGCTCCAGCTTGCTTTTTGTTAGTTTTGGTTTGTTCTGAAAAGCTTGTTCTGCAAAATCCTGGGAAATGGACCTGTCAGAAAAACATCCCAACGCTGCTTCACAGTGTCTTATGTCAACCAATTGTAGGCATTGAAGACGTCTTAACTCTGTCCTTACCTGCAGTGTCTTGCTGTGGGACAAACTTTGGTTTTGAAACTGGATGGCCTTTTCTGCCTGTTAAGAGTTCTGTGGTGGTAAGAACAAAGATGTTCTGGAAAACAGAAATACTTTTCTTTTTTTGGCATGTTTAAAACTAAAGCTGAAAATACCACAAAAATCCGGTGTAGATAAAATAAATAATATTTAAATTGGCCTTACTTAAATGTCATTGTGAAATATGTTTGCACATATTTTTGCACAGCAGAGAAGGCAAATGGGGAAAATGGTACTTGTGTACTACCTTTTTGATTCAGGTTTTGCTAAAGGCACTGAGAAAACTTGGTTTTTCTTTTAAAAGTTTCTAATCTTCAAGCTTTAAATAAAAAAATGATGGATTCTCTTCCCTCTATTTTCTTTACCTAGGAGGATGCAAGTGTTTTAAAAGAACAGCTTCGAAAAGCTGAAGATCAGATTCAGGCTAGCAAGCAAGAAGCTGTCCTAATGTCAAAAGAGCTGAGCGATGCAGTAAATGTGCGAGATAAGACGATGGCAGATCTTCACAGTGAACGTCTAGAAAATGAAAAATTGAAAAAGCAGTTTGCTGATGCTTTAGCTGAACTTAAAAAAATCACAACTTTGAAAAATGAACAGGTAAATTGTCAGTATTTTTAGTACTAAAGTTTATCTCTGTTTATAGAGTAAATTTTGCAGTGGCATTAAAAATTCATTCGAGAAGAAAATGGATGGGTAGAATTATTTGTTATAAAATTATTTCCTCATTGGTGAATTCTTTCTAGATTCTTATGAGTCCTTCCAATATTTGTGGTCAAAGTTAGTTTAGTATTTATAAGTACAAAAATATTAACGTAATGGTAACTGGTAATGGCAAATGGTATTGGTTAAAAGTCTAATGAGCTAATACAATTTTAATCATTCTGACTGGAGCTTTGTACCCAGTCTGTGACTCGAACTGTATTGATTAATTTGCTAATAGGATTGCTGTAACAATGTAGCAGTTTGAAAAAAATATATTGAGCTGAACAGTAATTTAAAATAAATACAAAGTGAATAGTGCAACCCTCAAAAGAAGTGGTATATTGAAAATATCCAAGAATTTAATGTTTTTTCTAAGAATTTTGTTTCTATACAATGCCTTCGAAATGCATTCTGAAAGAAGCAGCAGGACATCTGCATGACTCAAGTAATGAGAAAGTATCCGTATACGGTGCATATCCAGTTGGTAAATGTAGCTCACGTAGCTCCATTACCGATGTTAGAGCTCAGCTGAAGCACTTCCCATGGAAGCATAGTGAATGTAATGGAATACAGTTGTGTTCTGTCCATTTTTGCCGCATGACTATACTTGTCTGTAAGATGGCTAGAACACTGTCTGGAATTTGTTCTGACTTTTGGTATCTGTTCAGACTTCTGGTCTGAGTACACTCATCAGTCCACAGAATAAGAATCCTCTTTACTTGCCTCTGGTGTTATACCAGTGCCTATTTACTCCCTCAATGTGCCCTGCTTGGAATGAAGTTCAACACAGATACTGCCTTTCTCTGTGCTCTACTACTCTATTCCTTTCCTTCCCACAAAGAAAACAGGAACTTACTCTGTACTAACATAGAGCATTATGATTTCTTTAATTGGCAAAAGGCTTTTTTGGGAAATAGTGGAATTTGAACAAAAGGGAGAAAGTTTCTAAGGAATTTTTTTTCTTTAAGGAAACTTCAAACACAGTGGAGCAGGAACTGCGCAGAGAGGTTGAAGACCTGAAGCTTCGTCTGCAAATGGCTGCTGACCATTACAAGGAGAAATTCAAAGAATGTCAAAAACTACAAAAACAAGTAAACAAGTTTACAGAACAGGCAGTAAGTAGAATGGGAGAAATTGCACTTGCTTTTTGTCACTTTTCAACAACTACGTAATTTCCATCTGCAAAACTTGGTGCTTTTAAAAAGAATTACAACATGCGGTAAACAGTGACTCTCTACCATTTTCTTCCACAAAGCTAAGTCACTTCTATGATTCTTTTTTGATGATTGCTGAAACCAAGCATAGGATTTATAGTAATTGGCGTATGTCAAAAGCTGACAGAGTTTGGATGAACCTGAACAAGTGTATGTTGTTCAAGGAAGAATTTTGAAACTCAAGGGAAAAATCCATAATTACTACCCCTATTCACTATCACCACAAAAAACCTCCAAAACCCAGAAAACAAAAAACCAAACCGCCCCAACCCAAAAAACCAAACCCAGAAGTGGGGAAAATAGATAACTTAGAGGAGAATTTCAAAGTGAAGTGTGAGGAACGTTCCCCTAACACAGTATATAGTTATATTCTTAACATTTTTCTAAGCTCTGTTCCGTAAATAGGTGAGGCTTTTGCAATGATAATGTGAGTGTTATGCCACCTAGTAACTGAACCTGTTAGCGCATTTCAAACAGATTTGAGAGCAAAGTTCCTCAGAATTTTCTGAAAATTAATGACTGAGTTGGAGAGGAGCTCAGGGAGGGGAAAAGGTGCGTGAGCAATGGCAAGATGTACAAATGTGAATTCTTACGGAAAACAGACAAGTATTTCTGCTCTCCACAAAACAAATGGGGGAGTTACCCAACTTTGATCCACAGATGACTTTAGAAAGTTGTCTTCTCATCCAGAAGGTCAATGGCGAATGAGGTGTCATATCAGAATGTGTGTGGCTTTTCCTTAAAAATATTCCACATCTTTGGCTATGTTGTACGTCTGATAACAAGCATCAGATTCCGCTACTTTGGCACCAAGAGTCCAGCACTTATTAGTAATACAGACTCTGTTTTCTAATGGGATATTAGATTTAAGTTGATGGATTTAAGTGTCACTCACTCTCTAGAAAATGGGATTTTTCTAATAATTTGCTTAGAAATTATTGTTTCTAGGAAAAAAAGAACTTCATAAAGTAAGATTATAAAAATCATAGTCTGAGGCAATTTCAGTGTTGGTACAATTAAATATGTTTACATATTTATTATTACCTCCTGTTTGACCTCTTCCATCTAGTCCAGTTTTGGAGGGTATGGTAGAGCAATATATATGTTACTTTGTGCTTTGGCTTTCATTTAATTAAATACCAAAATAAAATTTCTTTTCACAAAGAAAATTGCAGGGCATCAGCAGAAACCGACAGATGCATCTAACATTGAGACAGCTACTGCCGTTGTTACAGACAAAAAGTTGTGTGCAACTCCAGGTATCAACAGCTTAAACTTTATTTGTGTCAGTCTGAAAGTATTGTCTATGTGAAGTAGTCCCTAATAGTATTTATAGAATAAAGTAGGAGGACTTGTTTTGTTTAAGTTAAAGCAATGATTAGAAGTGTGAAAATTCACCTGAAAATCTTGTGTCTTTTTTTCAGATGGTAACATTAATAAGTAATTTAATGTATCTTTTCAAAATCAGTTCAGTTGATAATGTGAGGAGGACTGAACTCTTTAATTTCTGCTTGTTGGTTAACGCAGAGCCTGTTTCGTCAAGTTAATAATTTATTTGAAAAAAAATATCTCCAAATTTGCAAATTGTGTACAATAGCACGATAATTTTGTAGTCATGTTATAATGACTATCCACTGTAGCATTCTACTGTAAAATCACATCCACTGAAAAGTTCTGATTATGTGATGGCAAGGTCAAGACTATATATTCTTCTCATGGTTTCTAGGCAGTAGGGCTTTACTAGATTTTGATGAGTTTCTTCCTGTTTTAAGTAAATACAACTGCTTCCTAAAGCAAAGAAAATCCCAGCAAGCTCAGTTACAGTATGTGATGGGATGAAGTAGTTTGCTGAGGTATTTCATGTTTTTACAGATGAATAAAATATCCCGCATGATATCATAATATATATATTCTGGTGTTTACTTTCTTGGGAGCTAAGAGAAGAATTGCCTGTCTTTTTTTTTTTTTTTAGATTGACCTTTGTAGTATGTGTGTGTATATTTATGTTCATCTTCAGTGTGTAAGAGAGCTGGACACAGATGTGCCAGTAGGACTGCTGCTCTTGTGTATCACTAGCCACATGATCCTGATTGTCTCTGATTAAGTATTTGCTTGGATAATGTGGAGCATTCTGTTCTTGATGCACTGTCAGATCTGGCCTCTCATCTCTCTCACACAAACTTTATTTATGGAAGAAAAATATCAGTATTCTTGTCTTGTCTTCAATGTTCACAGTTAGCCCCACTTCATCTGACATAGTTTCGGAATACATGGTAAAGGAGCAAGTACGTGAAATGAATAAAGAAATTGCTGAAAAAACAGAGAAGTATAAGAAATGCAAGCAAATGCTGTCAGTAAGTAAATGGCTGCTTTGGAAAGCTGAACAGAAAGTAGCTGTAAGTGCTAAGTCTTAAATCCACAAAGCCTACCCAGCTGAGCTGCTTTTCTTGTTTGTGAGATAAACTGCGATTATGGTTGAAATCTTAACATTAGTAAACACATTTTTATTAAGTCAGCTCTCGATTACCTGTGGTGTTAGAAAGTCCAGACAAGGACCCCTCAGGAAAACCCAGATGCAGTAAAAACAAAGGAACAAAACTACTACTATTGCTTTGCTTAAGGTTTTGAATACTCTCTCTCCCTCCCTTTCCCCTCACCCCCCCGACCCCCCATTATATTTTAAGTGTATTTGTAAAAACAAATCAAATACAAAATGTTGCTGTAAGCCAGCTGATGTCTGGAACAAGTGTAGCAGTGTTACCTGATGTGTTGTTCAAGTGTAGCAACTCCACCAAATCTGATTGCCCTGGGCTTTTACAGGGTTTTGACATCCAAGTGGGTCCTACCTACTAGCTTGGGTTCAGACATGCATACAGGCATTTATATGGTTCTCTGGACTAGAGTCAGCACCAGTAGTACTGTAGCCACAGTAGTAATGCTCTTCAAATATTAATACCTGTCAGCTCTAACTTGATTTTCATTTAACCAGTTTGGATGTATGTATGATGATGGAGTATTGCATCAGTAATGCTGGTGAAAATTTGGCTGTTCTAGAACTGTTTAGGAAATGCTTTTTGGGTGTTGTTTCTGTTATTTATCACAATGAGATAATTATATTTTAATGTGCTCTCCAGGATGTAATGACTGTCCTGTAATTCTACTCATTTCCCTGTCTATGGAGAGCCTATGTTAGCTTCTGCTGGCTAGTTCTGCTATAGTGGTGCTTGAGGAAAGCTTTGCCTTTGACCTTCTGGATGAAAGATACTTAGGTTGTATAACTTGCATGGGGAAAGGTTTTGTGTTTTCAAGTGAAAGGGTATTGAAATGATAATAATGATTACATTGTAGCATTAGGATACAAAGAAATTTGAAACTGTGAAGCTAAAGCGCAATATCAGCTTATTGAAATCTTGGGCAAGAAAAAAGTGAACGTCATTTATGCAGTGTTCAGTGGTTCTGTCCTCTTCAAAGACTTAAGACAGGCTTGATTTCTTGGAAAGCCATTTGTAAATGGTCTCATTCTAAAAGCATGGAGTTACACAGTGTTGTTGTTGGGGGTGATATGGGAAATCTCTTAAAACTGTAAATATTTCATGCCATGGTATGAACTGCTTTAGGACGAGAAGATGAAATGCAGTGTTTATGCTGATGAACTAGCTAAACTGGAACTAAAGTGGAAAGAACAAATGAAAATCAATGAGGGTATAAAACTACAGCTAGCAGCAATGGAGGATCAGTATAAAGTAAGTTGCAGATTTTGTTTATGATAATGAATGGTATCCTGTCACTCATTTCTAAGTAATGGGGAAAAATTACTAAATGTATTTTTGCTGTAAATAGAAATTGTGTTTTACACTTGTAGAAACAACACTGTCTTGTAATGCTTCTTTTAAAGTAGGAGAGATCTGCTGAGTGTATTGCCAAATGGCTATCAACCAATCAGTCTTTTAATACTGTAGTTTTAGACAAACCTCTAAATGACATTAATCTTGTATTATGGGGGGAAAAAGGGGCTAGAGAGTTCTAATTTCCTGTTTCTTACTGTACAGGGATATTGATTGCTGTGTTCCTCTAAAATCTTCATATTGCATGCTGCATTGCCAGTGTAGTAATGTCTAATAAATTTTATCTGAATTGACTAAAGAAATAAAAGATGAATGATACATCGTTTTGAAAATCATCGTGAGATAATAAATTTCTAAGATCTCAACCGTAGTCTTTGTAGTGATGCAACATATGCATGAGGAAGTCAAGCATAATGGGCAACTTGCTTACAACGGGCCTTAATCTTTGGATGTGTGATAGTAATACATGTGTTTAAAATGGATTTTTTAGGTCAACAAGGACAAGATAAGAGCAACAGATTTCCATAAGACCAGCTTTTATGCTGTTCTCAGTGATAGCGTAGTTGACAGGTTTCAATACCCTGTTGCCCATTTTTGCCTGTTGTGATGAATAGGGATGAAATTGAACTGTGACTAGTAGGAATCCCCTTCCATTGGAGATTAGAGCACTTTTTCATTATAAAAATCTGAATTACTCTGCAGCGTATTCCAGTACTCTGTAGGCTGTCCTTTTTTTGACACTTTTCAAAGCTCTAGTTTCCATTTTATAAAATGCATGACTTTCCCATTTATTTAATTTTACTAATTAGAAGTGATCTGTTGCCATGCATAATTTAATGTAAAATAAGTTTGCTTTTTAATGTCTCAAGAGCAGAAGTAATAGATAATTGGTTCCAAAACTGAAAACATTTTGACTGCAATTCAAAAATTGTTATTCAGGAGGGCGCAGGTGGTGGGGAAAAAAGTGAGCTTTTCTTCCTAGTCAATTGACTTTGTTGGTATGAACTAGGAGAGGGAGTTTCAGAATTGAAAAAAAATTATATCTAACTGTGCAGAGCATTGAGCTTGTATGCTAGAAAAACAAGTGCAGAGAAGTCTCCAAAGTAACCAGAATCCAAATGAAATAGCCATTTGAAGAGAAAGATTGTTTAAATAATCACTTTGAAGCAAGGAGGAGGCCTGGGAGAGTTTGGTAATGTGTCAGTTGTGTCTTCTCCCAGAGCACAAAACAGAGACACAAGGCTGATGTTGGCAATACAAATTTAGTGTCTTTGAGGTAGGAGGTGGTTTTGGTTCTCTCAGTTCTGTGGTGGGACTTAAGAGCTGGAGAGAAGTGAATGAAATGAATCGCCAAAATGCCAATGGACTCCCTCAGAAATAATGAGGTGAGGCTTGTAAACCTTCAGCTGTTTCTGGGCAGTGGTGTCTCTCTTGCCGTTAGTATCACTGATACTATGCCTTGTTTTTAAACTAGGATTTTACCATTCCACAACTATTTTCTGAAAACTGGCAAGAAAAGGCTGCTAATACATTGCTGTTATCCAGCACATAAACTTGGGGAGAATTGTTGGCTTTGATTTGTAGTAGTACTAGATGTTGCATATAACCGTAGTAGATAAAATGATTTCCATCTGAAAGATGAACTTTGTTTTCACAATATAACCTGCATTCGCTAATACAGGAACCTTAAAATTCTTTTCATATAGGTTCAGCTGGCAGAAAAAGAGAGACGAATAAAGGAACTGGCATCACAGTTGGAACTCCTTACCAGTGAGAAGGTATTGTCAGGATTCCTGTTAAATAAATTAAAGACTTGTGAGACTCTGATTCGAGGAATTGCAATTTATTTTTATGTGACAATTTGTTTACAGTTTAAACATTTTTCCATATTTGGCCAATATTAATTATCATTTTAAAGTACAAGTTTTGTTGATAATACTAATACATATTTTTAAAAATTGTGCACCATAGTATACCAGCTTGCCAAAACTGATGCAGCCTTTGACAATACTGTAATTTACTGTTCTGTAATAGTATGCTAGAATATTTGCTACATATAATCTAACAAAAATGTTATGGTGTTAAATTATTTCTTTTTTGCCATCTAGAATGATACTTCTTTCAGCATCAACAATAATGAGTTCTGTTATATACAGAAATAATACAGTTCACGGAACATAGGAATCCTTTCCAATTTTAGTCCTATAGCCCTTTCTCATTTCAGCAGCATTGCTGTTCTACAAGTTTTCAGTGGACTTCCAGCCTCCTTCCTGCTTTACCCCTCCTACTTCTTAGTGAAAGAGGTTCAGCCCTGGTACCAACACAGTGCATGTGCTGCTTGATCAAATAGAAAAGGATTATTATTGAGCTCATGCTGCAGCCTTTCTGCCCTCTAAGGGAACAACAGTTAACAAAACTGGCAGGATTTTAGTTTCCTTGAGACAGTCTCACTGATGCTTCAGGAGTTACTGGCTCATAGGCAGCACAATTAGTAAACCTTATTCCCTTTGGAATCCTGGTATGAGACACGAATGATACATACCTATCTTGACAGGTTGTGTTTTTATTTTTTCCACCACTGGTGAGGATTATTTTTGCGTTTATTCAGTGTTGTCCTATAACTAAAGATGTAGACATTTCAGCATTATAATCTCCAGGTTTTTCATGATGTGTGCATACAACCAAATCCTTTTGACATCTGAAGTTCTGTTATTGTCTGCTTGTAACACTAAGAGCAGCCTGACCTGTGACGGTAGTGATTTCTGTGAACTACAATAGGAAAAATACCTTTCTAAGAAAAGAAAGATATACAAACAGTACTCCAGTTTTTAAATATGTGATAGAAAATGGACTGCTGCTTTCAGGAGTTCACTGTCTAATCACATTCAGTACCATTACTGTTAAACCAGACATTCTGAAATAGTGATGCTAATATTCCAATGTTGGAAGTACCTCTGAGGTATTATATGGCAATTAATCAAAGGTAGGTTTTATGGAAAAGTGAAATAATGTCTTTATTACCTTCAGATAGTATTGCATGATATTGTGGAAAAGTTAGGCTTATGCAGATTGTGTAAAAAATCCAGTATGAATAGTTACTTAGTAAACCCAGGAATTTGCATACTGAAAAATTGAAATTAAATTAATTCTAGACTAAGCTAGTTAAGTGTTTTGTAAAACTCTAGGTTCGCAAGTAGTTGGTATTTAAATTATCTCCTTTGAAACCAAATGTATTATTTTTAATAGGTCTCCATCATACTTTTCTAATTAAAAAGAAAGCAAAACAAAATTTGAGTTTTGATGAATCTAGTTTAGCTGGAGGGAGCAATTTTAAACACCACACTTAAGAAGGAGAACAACTGTAATATTAAAGCGTGGACCTTGTAAAAGCTTGGAACTTTTGTCTTCCAAATTTATAGATATTTACAGTTCAAAGAAGAATCAAAGTGCCTTGCTAGGCTGGAACCAAGATTAAAAGGTTAAGCACAGTAAACAGCCTTTCAATTTATACTCCATTATCAGTGTTTGTTTATAAATGTCACCAAACATAGCATGCTAAAAATGTTCATTTGCTGTCTCTTCAAACCCATAAAATTACTTGGTTTCCGTTTTATTTACATACTTACATAGCTTTACTTTTTTTTTTTTTTTTTTTTTTTTTTTTTTTTTTTCCTACCCTTTTTTTTTTTTTTTATTTTTAAAGATTTTTTTTTTTTTTTTTTTTTTTTTTTTTTAATCATCACTACCCTAGCTATCCTTCAACTTCTGGCCAAGGCTATTTTACAGCACCTTTTTACAGTCACTTTGATATACATTCCGTTTTAACCTTATGTGATGCTAAAATTAAAGTATTAATGCCACTTCCTCATTCTAAACTGCATATTGCAGAAGAAATTTAAAAAGGGAAATCTTCATTTCACTGATAATTATTCCTGCTTTGTATTGAGTAAAGATGAATTATTTAGATTTTACACTCTCATTAAAACATTAAGATGTAATCCTAACCATTTAACCCTAATCGTTTCCATCATATGTGCAATTAAGTCTATAAATCTAAAGTAACTCTAGCATAGTTTTATATCCTATCTACGGGAGGATATTTTACTTGGAGAGTGTGAGGCAGAAATTGTGTTGTCCTGTATTAGAAGGTTTTTCTAAATGAAAATAAACGCTATGGTGCTTATGGCCAGAGTTTCAAAAAAGATGACTTTCTGTAAGCTGTCTTACTGTTTGTAGATCCACTTTTTTCCTGTGTAGAAATGACTTTGTGATGTTGCCGTTGGAGTCTAAACATTTTATGTCTGAAACCTGATAGTAGGTACATAAAAATAAGTGTGCAAGTTCTGTCTTTTTTTCATTTGAGTGGTGTTTTGTTTTCAGAGTAGTTATTGCTATGTGATTTTTGCATTCTAGAGATTGAGCTGAAGTTCACTTTTTTTTCAGAAAAAGATTCATTTCCTTTTAGTAACTGGGACATTTTACTTCTCATATAGTTAAATCGATAGTTGAAGTCTTAGTTTAAGTTTCAATTTAAAGTCTTTTGGAGAAAAGGCATGCTTCCACCTTTGGGGTTTTTGTTAACGTTACATTAGCAAATATTAAACATGAACCCAGAAGAAAATGCAAACCAGAAAGAACGAAGTTATTGGAAAGCATCTGTCTCTTAACAGTCTCTACTTTTGAATTATGATTTTCATTTTTACATCTCATTTTGTGCCTCTGAATTGTAAATGGCATCTTCCTCTGGATACTCATGGCATACATGTTTTCTCTCTCTTAACCCATTTTATTAAATGGATGGATGAGAGACTTTTCTTTGGATAAATTACATCTGATGCAGTGACCACACTTTAGTTACTGTCTTTTAGCATATATATATTGGCTTAGAGTTTTAATGGTTTATAAGTTACAAAAGCCCTTTAGTAGTTCATAATTATTATAATCTTTATGGGTTATATGCAAGAGTCTAGACTTAAGTATATATTTTTTAAGAGTTTTGAGCTTTTCTGAAAGAAGTAATTGCCTTTTGGATACAAATATTTAAAGAACAAAATTAAAGGAAGGCACTTAATCTCTTCAAATTCAACAGTTTTATATTTGGGATAAAAACACTGAATTCTGGAAGTAAGGTACACACAAACCCTTGCTAAACTGTAAATATAGATATATAAAAAATGTGGCTGTAAAGGAGAGAGGAGAAGGATGAATTAGAATTCTGCTCATTAAGTTCATAGAAGGCAAATTTTTTTTTTCACAGGAAGTGTAACAACTTTGTCATCTGTGTATGATAGAACTTTTGATGGACTTAAAATCTACTCATTTATAATTAGACAAGTGCAGCTTTGTTCCATATGATGCTGGTAGTACAAATACTACATGAAATAAGTAACCTAGCCTGGATTGTGTTCGTGAAATATAATGCTAATTCTGTTTTTTCTCAACCTTGTAGATAGTACTGTGTATTAATTGAAAAACCCAAACATTCCTCCTTCTTTCTGTTCACAAAAAGCAGAAACATGCAAAAATGTCATCTGCGTTAGCAGTGACTAAGACAAGGAATTTTTTGGCTATACTTGGTATAATGGTAATAGAAATATTTTGACATAATAACAACTAAAAAAAAAAAACCCCTAATAATTACACGTGGAACATGACCACCAAGCAGAATCACAAACAAGGACAAAATTTTTATCAACTTTAAATGTATTTCGCCGCATCCTTTAAAAACTGATTTTTTAGATAACTGAGAACAAGGGAAAGTTGTGTATCATTGCCTCTGCACATACAGTTTTAGGTGAATATGTTTGATAGGATCTCTGCATTTGAACAGAGAATTCTCTTCCAGTTTTAAACACAGCTGCATCTAAAACATCTTCAAATAATGCAGAGAGCTTAATGTGCGTACGTGAGTGTATATGCAAGTAAGAGTGACTCTAAGGAAGTTACGTTGTAGAGAACACGAGACTGCTTCTAAATTTTCTGTGCTGGTTTCTTGCCTTGTGCATGTGTGTGCACGTGGAAGACATTAAAGTTTGTTCTGTCATTCTTGATCTCCTACTGGAAGTGACAGCCCTGAGTTCAGCTTAGTTAATGTTAAGGCACACATCATGTAGGTCAACGTTCTGCTGTTTCAGGTTAGACAGGATACAGTGCAATGTACTTAAAATATCTGCCGCTCATACTCAAGTATGTACATATATGCACTTCCCATACTAATATTGTACATTCTTGAATGGTATGCTATATGAAGAAGAGAATAATTTTACTTTTAATTGTAACTTTTAAAAACTTTTCTCCCTGCACGTTATCTTCTGTTGTTATTGTTAATCCACCTATTCTTTAGCTGGTTTTTCTTCATTGTAAAAAGGATACATATATTTCTTGAAAAAATGTTGCAGTTCTGTTTATGTAATTTGAATTATCTGCTGACAAAATGAGAAAAAAATTTCATCATCTTTGTATTTTCTTCATTGACTGTTTTTGGTACGTACAGTACATTTGGCACTAGATGAAGGTGAAAAGACAGTGGGAAGGTTAGCAGATGTATTTTTAAAAACAAATCTGAGTATTTCATTAAAATTTCAATCTTATCTAGGAGTCAATAGGTTAATTGCATTTTAAACTTAACATTATTTAGGAACTTGGCAGGACACCAGGAAATCAAGCTGGAAGGATGATGGAGGGACAGTTTTCACAACAGACATTACATTTTCGCAACCCATATTCGGAGGAAAATGGACCAGTTCCTGCAGTGCCAAATAGACTACCAGCACTGCAGTACGGAAACCCTTATGCCATTCAGGAAAGAAGAGGTAAGTAAATTTCACCTTCACCCCCAATATAACTGCTTTCTCACTCTTTTGACAGCAATGGCTTGTTTAATGCTGGTTAAGTACCAACAATATTTATACTGGTGTACAGAGCCTTTATTGATGGAGAATCAATAAAGTTGTGTCTATTTTACAGATGAGCATCAGTAAGTTAAAGTTTTAAAGAAACACCTTTTGAAAAAGGTGGTTTATTCTCTATTGTTTCATATTATCTAAACCGAAAATGTGTTTATCTTGATTTTTAAATGTAAGGTAGCACATATATAATCTCAAAATACAAACTGTACTGAACAAAGGTGCTCTAATTAATTTTTCTTCAGATGGAGCAGATGGTGCTTTTAATCCTGATGAGATCCAAAGGCCACCTGTTAGAACTTGCTTTTGGGAGCTAGAAGATGATGTAGTGTGTAGTCAGCCTTCACGAAATCTTAGTCGGCCTGACGGCTTAGAAGATCCTGAGGATAGCAATGCAAGTTACCTCTTTTTTATTAATTTTCTTTCCTTAATGTGCTTACTAATAAGTAATCAAAGTTTTCGGTATCTGAGAAGCCTGATTTTATTGTTACGTAAATCCAGAATTGATTTTTCTTTTCCCTGAAAAATGGTTTCGGTATATTTTGTTTGCTTTGAAAGAGAAAAACTCTGCACATCAACTGATAATAACATACGTATTCTCCCAGTCTCTGGAGTTACTGGCAGCTTGTTTTGGTATTAGGACGGTAGCTTCTTAATCTTTTAAAATACTTTTAAATAATCTTTTAAAATAAAGTAGAAAATTCCAAGTAGTCTCAATTCATTCTGTTTTTTCTCTCCTGCATGGTAGAATGAGGGCTTAAAATGTAGCTACATCTCACTCACTTTATAATTCATATGTAGGAACAAAATTGTAACAGAAAAAAAGTAAGGGATTCTAATACTAGTATTTTCAGTTAAATGCTGAATGGAAAATTCTTGCTGTATTAGATACTTTATTCTAATGTATATATATTCTGTTCTCTTTTGCAAATCCACATTTATTAATTTCCATTTTGAATGTTGTTTGCTGTTAGATGTATTTGGAAGAGCTAACTGACTTATCTAAAGCTGATTAAATTGAAAGTGACAGATTTTCACTGATTTCTTTTTTAGGGTTTTGTGTGTTTTAAGTGGAAACTGGTTAGCTTTTGTTTTTAGTACAGTTAACTTGCACCTTCTGGTATAAAAAAATTGGCTTCTGTATGTCTTCATTTGAACAGGAACACTACTCTTTTCTTATTCTAAGTACTCTTGCACCGTCAAAAATATTAAACAAGCAGTACCTTTCTGCAAAGTACTGTGCTCTTTGCAAGTACAGTGGTATCATGACCTGTTTCTCATTTAGTCTAGTTTGCCACATTTAATTGCTATTAACCTTTGCAGAAACTGATCAGTGTTCAGACAGGCATGATTTTAGCCCTGGTGCTCAGCTCCTGTAATGGAGAAAAATGTATTTCTTCTTCCTACCTTTTGCCCCCCAGTGTCTATTACTGTGAATAATTAGAGGAACTGTCAGAACTTTTGCAGCCCGATCAAGATCTAGAATGTGAGTTTAATGCTGTTGCCCACCTTTACTTCTCATTTTGCATATTTAATCTGATCATTCTTGACGTAGATATTACATATGACAAGATCTTCTCTTCTTCAGTCATCTGCTTCAGTTTAATTAGCAGGGTGTTCTTTCTGATCTATGTGCTTTGCCCTCTTGCAAACCCAAGAGAACAGTGCTAATATCTTGTGCGCATTTGCTGACACAGCTTGGAATTTTGTAAAGAGATGGAATATAAAAGTTCAACTTGAGAAAAGGTGCCTTGAAGTAAAATAATTTATTTTTATTTTTTTTACTTCCAAATGAGAATCAGTTGCTGGCTTCTCACAAAAATAGACTGTGTAGCATATAATTTACATGGAACTGAGTAGTTGCAAGAATCTAGTTTCTAGAGAGACTTAGTAATATGCCAGTGATAAAACAGTTCTAGTGCAGTATTTAAAGAAATATCCAGTGAAAACGGATGTCATCTATCTGGACTTCTGTAAGGCCTTTGACATGGTCCCCCACAACATCCTTCTCTCAAAAGTGGAGACATACGGAGTGAATGGGTGCACTGTTTGGTGGATAATGAATTGGTTGGATGGTCACATCCAGAGAGTAGTGGTCAACAGCTTGATGCCCAGATGGAGATTGGTGACAAGCGGGGTCCCTCAGGGGTTTGTACCAGGACCAGTGCTGTTTAGTATCTTTATCAATGACTTAGTGAGATTGAATGCACCCTCAGCAAGTTGGCAGACAACACCAAGCTGAGTGGTGTGGGTGACATGCCTGAGGGACAGGATGCCATCCAGAGGAACCTGGACAAGCGGGCCCATATGAACCTCATGAGGTTCAACAAGGCCAAGCACAAGGTTCTGCACCTGGGTTGGGGCAATCCTCAATATCAATAGAGGCTGGAGGATGATGTGATTGAGAGCAGCCCTGTGGAGAAGGGTTTGAGAGTACTGGTGTATGAAAGGCTGGACATGAGCCAGCAATGTGCGCTTGACAGCCCAGAAAGCCAACCAAATCCTGGGCTGCATCAAAAAAAGTGTGGCCAGCAGGTTGAGAGAGCTAAATCTGCCCCTCTACTCCACGCTGGTGAGACCTCACCTGGAGTACTGTGTCCAGCTTTGGAGTCCTTAGCACAGGAAAGACATGGACCTGTTGGAGTGGATCCAGAGGAGATCCACAGTAATGACGAGAGGGATGGAACACCTCTGCTATAAGGACAGGTTGAGAGAGTTGGGATGTTCAGCCTGGAGTAGTGAAGGCTCTGTGGGGGTTGATCTTTTTAGCAGCGTCTGAGACAGGACATAGGGTAACAGTTTTAAACTAAAACAAGGTTGATATAGACTAGATGTAAGGAAGACCTTATAAACTTTTTACAATGAGGGCAGTGAAACACTGGAACTGGTTGCTCAGAGAGGTGGTAGATGCCTCATCTTTGGAAATATTCAAGGTTAGGTTGGATGGGGCTATGAGAAACCTGATCTAGTTGAAGATGTCCTTGCTCACTGCAGGGGGATTGGGCTAGATAACTTTTAAAGGTTTCTTCCAATCCAAAGCATTCTGTGATTTTTATAAAAACTTCAATATGTGCAGGTAATGCATTATAAAGGAGAGCCTGTTGTTTGTGCAGAAGAAACAGCAAATATAGATTAAAAAATATGAAGAGATTACCATTTGTTGTACTGTTTTTTAAAATAAGCTGTTTAACAGCTTATTGTCTTTTTTTTAGCTGTTTAAGTTCTCTGCATTTTTTGAACAGTAAGATGTAGAGCCTTTTGTTGGCAGAAGATTCCCTCCCAGAAGAAAAGGATTGGTAGTCTTGGTGCTTTGTTTAAAATATTGCACAGACTTCTGTCATGGTCTTCTCCATGTTCCTACTACTACACATTACGTTTAAGTACTTGAGGGTGTTGTAGTCACTTGTACCATTTCATGGCTGTTTTGGTGGTGGTTTACCTATGATGATGGACATGGCTATGTTATTTCTCTAAGGTAATAGATCTTTGAGACCCTGGGCTAGTATTATGATACAAAGGAGAATGAAGTAGAGGTTGTATGCACACATGTAAATCAGATTACTAAGATGGACTTTTTTCGCTCTGTAAGGTGAGAATAGGGGTGCGCATACATGTGAATAAAGCTTTGCGGCTTGCTTCTGCAGAATGAAGTCCAGAAATGGCACCTCCTTTCCTTTAAGATATTCACCTAGCCTAAGAAATAGGTCAGCAAACTATGAGGAGGTCCAGCAAGCCAAACCTACCTGCTGTAGTTGCAGGTTACATTCTTGTGCAGTTGAGTAACTTCATTAACAATCCGGATGACAGAGAAGAAAACTTGAATGATTTTCCCACAAGTGCTTTCTGGACAGGGAACTAGGTAGAAGTGCTTGAAACCTACAAACCGTATCTCTGCAGCTGTTCCTGCCTTCATTTTTCTTCCATTGTGAATGTTGAGTTGCTGTTTCCAGCTGTGACGTACCTTCCTCAGCATTAGGGGAAGAATCTAGAATTTATCTTTGTGCATTTGTTCATTTGCATGTTTCCACTCTGTATGTTGATAGTCCTTGAGTTTTAAAGCCTTTGCCTTCCCGGGGCCATTCCAGCACTTAAACAGCTCAGGCATCATTATTTGTGCTGTGAATTGATGTTAAGTGGGGTAACCTGTTTTCTGTTTGTCCGTACTCTGGTGTTTGCTCAAAACAGAATTCTCTTCCAGTTTGTTCAGATTATTTTGCCTTCTTGCCTTCATTTATCTTTTTTTTTTCTTTCTGGATGTTGTTTTTCCTTTCTTCTGCTAACTTCAGCCATGTTTGACATGTGGTAGAGGTGTTTAGATACTGACTTCCTACAGGGTTTTTTTTGTTTATTTTTTTTGACAATTGCTTGGGATAAGAAAGAGACCTTAACCTGTTCTAACAGGCAGCCAATAGCTAGCTAGTCAGCCTGAATAGGGCTGCAAACTAGTCACTAATCCAACTAAACAAGAAGAGAATATGGGGGGGGGATGAAGTGTTGGGCGATGATGTCGAGGAGAAGTGTTGGGGGAGAGCAAGACAAATCCAGGGGAAGTCAGGACTCTTTAATTCTCTCTGGTTTGGTTTTTTTTTTTGGGTAAAACGTAATTCTTTGACTTGAACTGAAATAGTCCTCTTTAGTGAAGTATCTTGGACCTGTCCGAACTGATGCAAACCCTCTGTACAGGAATCCCATGTGTCTCCTTAGTTTTGAAAAGTCTCCATAAGGTTTTTTTATTTGTTATTTATTTTGTTTGTTTTTTAATGCAAACTTTGGTCTTGTAATTTGATTGATGTGCTGAGTTTACTTTTGCCTAAAGGAATCTTGTGTTTCTGGGCATTGATCGATTTATATGCTTTTTGTCTTGTACTAAAAAGATCTAACTCGGGTACCCTGTTTGCAATATATGAAAAAGATCATGTTTCTGCTCTGTGTTGTTAAATTGTAAATTGCTTACGAATATGGATTATAGTTTTCTATATCAAGAGAAAGGTTCTTCTCCATTTGTCTTCCCAGCGAAGAAAAACTGTTGCTTGTTGTTAGCTTGTTGAGCTAATGTGGCTGACATGGTGTGTAGTTTTTAGCAATATGCCTCTTAAAAATCTCAGTGAGACAGCCTTGGTTGGTCTTCCTACCTATCCCAAGGAGGAAATACGAGTCTTTCAATTATATTAATAGTTACTACCTTGTGCCATACCCCTAATCTATCTTTTTGGTTGGCAGTGGGGAAGAAGGGTGCCAGCTTGGTCTCTGACTCACTGCTTCTTTCTCATTCCACTGTCAGAAGTTCTGTACACTCCTTAAGAGCGCGTTTGGCATGATTCTTGCATAGCCTTATAGTCCTGGATGAGTGCTAGGGTGCGTACCATTCCCATTCAAAGAAGGAAGGACGTCACAGATGCCCTAAGCTCGCTTTAAGAGGGTTGTTTTCTTGGGGATGCTACTGTATGTGCAGCTAATGATTTGATCTACAATTCTCTGGTGTACATCTGCTGTCTTTGTAATCCTCTACGAAGTCATTTTTTCTTTCCTATCAGTAGGTAACAAAATTCTGTAGCTCATGATTGAGGTGATCCTTCTGCTGGGGTATTTGCTGCTAATGTGACCTGAGCTTAGTTTCCAGATTCCTGAGGAGAGCGCTGTTTGCTCTTACACCATGTGTGATAGACTTCTTCACAGAGAAGCAGAAAGAGATGTTTTTGTTGTTGGTCGCTATCTTGACTAGAAGTATAAGATCAGGTGATGATGACGTTCCTCCTATACTGAAACTTACTCTGCCTTTTCTATCTTCAGTTACTCTGAATTGTAGACCTAGCAAGGATACATCTGCAAATGCATCAGAATTTTTGTTCAATGTGACTGTTGTGTTCTGATTCTGTTTTGCACAAAGCTTTGTTCCTTGGGAATGGTCACTTCCATGTATTTGGTTGATGTGAAAAAACAGCAGTTATGTATGACCTGAAGACTTTCAAAATTCTTCATAGCTTTGGCTTTTGGATCTCTTAGGCCAATTAAAATGTGGTTTCTAAGAGGGATAAGCTGGTCTGTGTTAACCATTAGCATGCACAGTGGTGATTTTGTGTAGAATTGTTGACTTGCTGCAAGTTCCAGCCATAAGCTACTTGGCACTAACTTTCCATTTGCTCATGCTCCCATAATTGACCAAAACATAATAATTTGGAGCAAATAATTTCTAGAAGCAGTTATGTACAGGAGAGATCCATAAACAAAACATACATATATATTTAATGCTAAAGTGTGAGTTTAAGAAATGTGGCCCTGATTACAGCTGGCAGTAGGCCCAGAATAACTATCCTGAGACTCTTAAACAATGTTGTTAGTCACAATAAATATGTGGGGGATGGAGAGTGTAACTTTTGGCAACTGGCAACCAGGTCAGGATATTTTTTGAGATGAATCTAAAATGGCCTTTCTTCTAGCAAAAAACCCCACCACACTTAAGCCTGATCATAACTTGGCAGCTAGTTGCTATCTTTTATGTAGGCTAGATGTGAAATGAGTGTCCACGTGTATCTTGGGAAACCACACTGCTTGCAGAGACGTAGAGACACCTGAAAGAGTTTGTCTGACACACAGAGCTGAATCGTGGAAAGAAGACGTATGTTCCAGTTTCCCTGCACTATTCATGAGCAGTGTGTCTGTTCGTGTATTGTGTAAAGCTTAAGATGGGTATCGGTTCGCTTACTGTTGTGTGTTAAAATGATTTGTAGAAATCGGGAGATGGGGATTGTTCAAGTCTGTGGTTTTTGTACAGTGTCATGTGGCTTCGTTTCTAATTTCTGTTTGGCAATCTTGGAACTGTTTACAGTTGCAATTATGAAAGCAGTACTCGAGAGAAAATGGGTCAATTTTGGTAAAACTAGGTGAGTTGTGCTTATTTCTGACGGTTAAAAGTCTGGCTTTCCCTTCTGCTGCTTCTGTTGACAAACCTCTCCTTTTTTACCACATTTTATTGTGTGATACTATATCTTTATGATTCATATAATATGTGGAACCCTTGGCAGTTACAGTGCAGTTGTATCCCTTATAGTATATAGGTTATCCTTTATATAGGTATCCTTTATAATTTGTTAGCCTAATTACCCAAAATTCTGAGTGCAGAAGGTCTGTCACTTGTTATGCTACCTAACCACAGTGCCAGCCTGTGGGTACATGATGGCAGACTCTTTTCACGAGGGCCTGAGGCCACATATCAATGGTGTTACATCACTGCAGGGAGCTGTTCAGGCCGTGGACCAAGTATTTGCAGCCAGGTCCCTAGTCATCAGTCTGGAGCGTCAGAAAACTGGCGCTGGGTCTACGCAAAGGGCAGATGGAGCTGTCTCTTTCTCCAAATATGGAGTGTGGGCTTCTGTCCAAATAACTTGTATGACTTGATCATGGGGTCTTGAGAGTAAGCTGATGCCTGTGCTTAGAATGTGGCACAGGCTGAGCCATTGAGGCCTGGCCTCCTGGCAGTTATTGACAAACTCTTTCGGCAAAGCAGCTGCAATTAGCCTTCTCATTCTGGCCTTTGAGGCTTGAGGGGATGGTTTGTTTACCATGGGAGAGCGACGGGTTTTTAAATGTCAGACTGAAAAGTAGATGTAACATCATTTATGAGTATAAAGAGTATATCATTGAAAAAAACTGGGGGGGCATGAAGTGATTGTGAACCCAGATGAGTAAGAGTAGTTCTCTGTTCTACAGGGTACGCTGTAGGAGTTTTGTCCATCTGACACGATAGGAATAGACAGCTGTTGGAGTCCAGTACAAGGGGGAGTTTTCTGTGTTTTCCAGAAGTTCCAGGTTAACTCAGGGCAGTGCATGAGAATTTTTAGTTATTCGTAATTGTATACTGTTTACTGTAATTCATAATTAGAATAGTTCCAGCCTATATAAACACTGAAATACTTCCAGACTAAGATGAAGTTCTCATTGTTGCCGTTTGACCATTCTTTAACTGTACAGTAATCTCTGTAATACACACTTTGAGGTGTGCTCAGTATAGATTTGCGTTGTTCTTCTTTGGGTTAAGCTTAACAAAAGGTTAAGCACTGATCTTTCTTTACGTACTTGGTCAAAAGCAAAAGGACTCCGAAGAGGCAGACTTCCCTTACCGTAACAGCATAAGATCAATACATATTCAGTATTGCCGTTCTTACATGGTGCACAGGTCAGAAGCTACTGAAGGTGTGATTTTTACAATTAATTGAACTGTGTCATGAGAAAGCTGTATCCTTTGGACATACCAAACCTAATGTTAGACATGGAAAAGCCTCTTTCAAAACTGGTAATAACTTGCTCTTGCCTTTTGTTGAAGCTGGTGCCTACAGGGCAGCAGTGCAGGACACTGCATGTGTGCCCATAGAGGAGAGCGTCATACTCTTTCAAGACAGTTTTTAAAAAATGAATGAGGAGGAATGTTATGTTTGTACATGGTAGGGTATCACACCTGTCAGAAGCTGAAACAAAGGACAAAAGATGTAAAGAATTTTATCTTACCCACCAATAACCTAAATGTGGGGGTTTTGTTTATTGGTTTTTTTTAAGGGGGGGGTGGTGGGCAAAATACTGAATAAATTACTAACTAAATGATGTGAAAACCCACCCAAAACAAACTAAAAAACCCCACCCAACCTATTAAAGCTTTATACAGAGTGGACAGGCAGTGCTGATTTTTTAAAAAATGAATCTTTTAAATGGCAAACCTTCACATAAATTGGTTTGCATTTTGTTGATTCTCATGAAAATTTTTGGTGTCCCACGGACTGTGGTTGTAGAACAGAAACATGCATGTGGGGAAGCTGATGCTGAAGCAGTCTAGTTCTGCTGACCCAGCAAAAGGGATGGAGGGCATTGGTAAGATCACTTCTACTTGAACAGAGTGTTAGACGGACGTACTTTGTTTGCCACTCAGTACGTTTTAATCTTTGGGTAATGGTGCATAAAGACTGAGAGGGTTTTCTTTTCTGGTAGGGAAGAATAAAATTGCTGTGGTGTTCAAACACTTGTATGGAAGATGGATTACTTCAGGAGTGATAGTTCTGTGTGCTGTTACAGTTGGGCATTCAGGTCAGCGGTTTCTTTCAGGTCCTTGTAAAGACCCTTTCCAGGAGTTGGGTTTTTGCATTAATAATTTGGAGGGGGAAAAGAGACCCATCTGTATCATGTTAGCTGCATAATTTAGGTTAATACCGTTATATACCAAGTTAGTATTTAGCATTGGTAACTCCTGACTCCTTAGTCAAGTAAAATTAATAACCCTTAATATAGTGAAAAGCCTTTGCATTTGTCGTGGGGTCAACTAAGTGAAGCTTACTTAAGGAAATTGAGGCTGAAGAGTGCTTTCACCAGAGAAAGCATCCACCACTCATCCACCTCATCATATGTAACCATGTATTAATAAGGACTATACCAAAAATGCCCTGTGCTCAAGAAGTAACTGAGTGACAAACAGTAAAGAATTATTAGAAAGTATTTTCTAAGGATTTAAATGTTGATTAGGCCTGTGTTTGTAGTGGACCTGTTTTTTTGAGGGAAGATGCACATTCATTTTCTCAGGGAAGTCCTGGTCTGTTACAATCTGGTATTCAGCACATCTGTCATGGTTTTGGGACTGTGTATAAGCTGTAGCATTGTAGCACGAGAGCACTTTAAATAGTTTTTCTTTAATACATACGTCCCATCTCTTTTGTGTCAAAAGGAGGAAATAATATTTTAAAACCCATATGCCCTTTTTACTGCAAGTGCAAAACAAGAAAGTTAGACTAGAAAAATGTCTGTTGTTTGCATCTGTCACAGCAAGTGCCACTACCTGCTTAATAGAAATGTTAAATGGTTGAAACTAAACAGCTGTTGTCAGGAGAAGAAAAATATTGAGGGAATCTTCCCATCTTGCCCTGTTTATATTGACTCCTTGTAAGGATAAAGTATGTTAGCCAAAAAATGAAAAAGTTTGAATATATCTACATTAATTACCTGTATGAAAAACACAGCATGTGAGCTGTTATATACGGTCCCTTGCTCTTCCATTTTTGAAGATCAGCTAAATAAATCATAATTCTTGCATGTAAGGCATCTGGAGCTGAAAATGATCTAGGGGTTGGAGTTTCAACACCTTGCTGAATTTACCTGTATTCCCAACTCAAAATGAGTAGGTTTTGTGCTGCATTATCTAATGGCAGACTAGAGCCAAGGTGCTGCATAATAAATAGCTTGGTACTGCCTAGCGCATGGGTTTACAGAGTTCTGATTTTCTTCCTCCTCCTTCAGTTCATTTTCCTTTTGTGTTTTCTTCCTCTAATTGTGTTTGCTTACATCACTGTGCTTATTTAAATCTTAAATTGTAATGATGTCATTATAGAATAAAAAAAACCCATAACCCCCAAACCCGCAAAATGTGAAGGCTCTGACACTGTTCTTCTCAGAAGGGAAGACTGCAGCCCCTTAGGTGTTCTTCATCTTCTGCTGTGGCAGGCAGATTTCTTTCTCCTTTTGTGGGAAGCAAGGAGCAGACTATGCTCCAGAGGCTGACCTGCCTCCCCAACCTCATAGAGGCTCCCAGGCAAACCTGCTTGTCCCTCAGCAGGGCGATCCTCATCAGCGCCCGCTGCAGCCATTTACGTGTTGCTAGTGTCCGTGAAGGGAGAGCACAGCTGACAGAGCTGATGGGAGGGAGCAGCCGAACAGAGCGATGCAGCTGAGGTGCCTCACGGCACCATGGAACATGCCACATGCCAGGCTGCTGAGAGCAGCTGCGGCAGATCGCTTGGAGCTGACTGGAGGGAGGCAGGCGTGTGAATGGAAATCCGTGTCTTTTTCCCCCTTGCTGAAATTTATATCGGCAGATCTTCAAAGTGTGACTTGACATTCTGTTGTCTAGAATTTGTGTTCTAGCTCTCGATAAAACGCTGTTGTGGTTTGTAGTGTGATGCCCCATGTTCAGTTTGACACAGGTTTTTCTGCTCTGGCATAGTCCCCAGGTGTTAACGGTGAGGGGACCTGCATCTCTGTAGCCCCAGCGTTTGTTAGCAGGAGTGTGCCGGCAGTACTGGCACAGATTCCTGCTCTAGGTACGTGGTCCGAAGGCAGCCTGTGTGTGGTAACCATGGCTCCCTTTTGTATGCTGTAGCAGAACTTAGCACTGCAGAGATTATAAAGTGAAATTTTCACCCATGTTTCTGCTTGATAATAAAAATGCTTTTGGAGGAAAAATTTAAAAAGCTGCTTCTAGTGAGTATTACTTAAAATATATCCTTTTTTCAATAGGACGATGACAACACTGTACCTTCTGCTCCTGATCCTCCAAGTCTTCTCTTGCACGAACGTGGAACGGGTTTCTGCTTTGACTCCAGGTAAATGCTAACCTTCTCTTGTTCTTTAATGGCATGGACAGGTTTCTGTATGACCGGACTTCGTTACTCAACGGGGTGCAGATGAAAAACAGTGAACATTTTCAATGAAGGCTTGGTTTACAATTAGCTATCAGAGAACATGTTGTTAGACTGGGAAGACATTACGTTATACCTTATTTTGATGGAATGTGGACAATTTCTTGAGTAGATGAATAAGTTTTGGGTTTTCCCCCTCTCTTTCCAACTTAATTCTGAACCTAAGTTTAGAGCTTTGATAAAGTGTTATGTTTGCTAAAAGCAACCATTTATAGCAGGGAGAGTGGGCTCCCATGGAACTGCTTGGCCATTAAGATGTTCAACAGAAGCGTATTTAGTGGTATCTGGAACTTTGTCAAAATTATTCCACTTTTAGAACGCCAGGTTACTCCGGAATTCCTGTGTAAAAATGCTTTAACTGTATTGAGCTCTTTTAGCAAAGGCATTTAAATTAGCTCTGTGATACTCGTTTAGACACAAAGTCTGCTCAAATTTAAGCTTGTAGGGAAGTTCTTAATGTCAGGGGCAGCAAGATCCTACTTTTATTTTGTAATAACAGATTAAGTAACAGTTTCCTTTTTCCTTTCTATCCGCCTCTTCATGAAGCTTTGATGTTCACAAGAAGTGCCCTCTTTGCGATGTGATGTTTCCACCCAACTACGATCAGAGCAAGTTTGAGGAACATGTTGAGAGCCACTGGAAGGTGTGCCCCATGTGCAGTGAGCAGTTCCCACCTGACTATGACCAGCAAGGGTTTGAGCGCCATGTTCAGACACACTTTGATCAGAACGTATTAAACTTTGATTAAATACTTTGCTTTGCAGCATAGCTTAAAAAAACCCAACACTGAGTTGTCCACTACGGAACAAACCCAGTGCAGCTCTTCTGTAACCTTGCAAACTTCTGATTCAAACTCATGTACACTAATAGGAGCCGTGATCGATCGTGGCTGTAAGCTGCTCTTGGGTTATCTTCTCTCTCTACCGAACAGCATACTAAAACCTCCCCCAAAATCCCAACTTGCTGTGTGTGTGGCTATTTATTCCCCTACCTGGTGGAATTTATAAGGACGCAGGAATACTTGGCCTCAGAAAAAAATGAGATCACTCCATGGTCATCTTCAGCTACAAAAAAAAAAGCCACCAAAACACCTGTGGTTTCTCTTGACAATGATAACTGAGATGTGATTAAAAATATAATAAACAGATGTTTCTCCTGGCAAATCTGTGTAGCTTCCCTTTGAGTAACAGTTACATCAGGAAGTGACATTACTTACCCTACGAAAATAGTTACCTAGCACATTTCTGGAGTGTGGATGCATGTCCGGTGAGGTTACGTGCTTGCAACAAAAGGAATGGCAAATAGTTCAGTCTTACATATAGAATGTTTGCCTTAAGGGATAATGTTAAATTCAGTACGTTATACCTTGAGGCAGTATTTTTGAGTTGAAAGAAACTGCTGTGCTTACTTTCAGGCATTTAATTGTTTAAAAAGATCATTGCCATTATGTTGGAATTGTGTTCAGTAGAAAATAGTTGTATTTTCACAACAGTGAGTTGTGTTCCTTTTGGCTTAGGGCTTCTACAACCTTCTGCATTTTAACTTTATGTCTGTTCTTTCCAGTAAGTACAACTGTGTGTATATCTAAACATTTTATAATTACCTTGATTGTATTAAGTTTGCTTTCCACTTGTTGTACAGTAGTCTTGTAACATTAAAAGCAGAATTATTCATGGAGTCAGTGGTTCTTTTTCCCTGCTGCCTGTTTTGAAATAAAACAGTTTAGGCATTACATACTTACAGTAAAGGATGTTTCAGCCTTGTATGACAAAGAAACTGTTGCTCACATCTATTTATGTTTTTTGAAAGAGGGAGACTCGGGGATTAAGGTTTTGGGTAGCTTCTGTTGTCTGTGGTTCTCTCTTGAACCACGTGTGCAGTCTCCTGTTCAGTGCGGGATTTGTTAAAAACTGCACTGACATGGGTAAATCGCAGTGTCTTGGGTAGCGGGTGCTTCACCGGTCCTTGTGTTCCATTTTATGTCTTACATTCTTTGAACTGTTAACTTCACGTCAGGAGATGGTCTGAGGTAAGGCACGGAGGTGACTGAGAGAATGTTTTGTCATATTTTTTTCTTACCATAATTCAACAGCATACGGAAACGGTTAGAGCACACCATAAATCCAAAATATTACCAGTTTCCGTATTATGAAAGACTTAGGGACTCTCAGGTTGATATCCCACGCAGGCAGGGCAACATCGAAACCTGACTGTGCCAGAGCAAGGACTGCTCTCAGATCTGTGTGTATATACAAGGAATTAGGGAAATAGTTTTCCTGCAAAATAGCCACCCTGACAGGACTGCTTAAAGTAACCTGCCCAGTGAGTCTGCAGGTACGTGACAAAGGCCAAACAAACACGTCAAGGATTTCTCCTGTCGTAGTGACAGCCACTTCCCCTGAAAACCTGCAGAAGAAAGGTAACCCTTAGCCGAATGTTAGCAAGGGGCTTCAGTAGCATCAGTGTAAATTTTACCCTTTAGCCTGAGCCCTGTTGTCATGTTGGAAGAAAAAAGCTTGGGAACTCTGAGGTCCTTTTGACTGATTGAATCAAAGCACTGTATTTTTTTTCTCCAGCCCGTAGTGTTCTGTGTAGTTTTGTGCATTAATGGTTTAGTGCTGAAGTTGCTTCAGGTGTTTCCTGCATGCTGAGTTTGGTGATACCGAAGGAAAATACAGAAAGAAAAGACTCCACAGAGCTCAAGAACTTACCTGAAGAGGTTAGTAATGAGTGAAGCGCAGTCTTTTTAGCTCAGAGGCAGTTTATTTTAAATGAGATTTGATTTACATTTATAAGCAGCTTTCTTGACAGGAATTCTTTAAGTTGCCTTCAGTTCTAAAACAAACCTCTGTCACTTTCAAACTTAAAGTACTTTGTCCCCAACAAAACATATGAAAATATAATTTAAAGCACACTTTTCACAGACACAGTACAATACATTCACTATACACAGTATAACAAAATAGTCCCATCTTTACCTGTTTAATAATACTGTCACAATGAAAAGGTAAATAGAAACTGGAATTTCATTTTTATAGTTGAAAGGAATCACATGCAACAATGATGTGTTACGACTGTTTAGCTGTTGTTGAATGAACTTACCCAGCCTGTAGTTTCTTGCACAAGGAGCAGAGCCAAAGGGTACGTGTAGGCCAGATCTGTTGCCAAACCTGCCCAAGGTGGGAGGCAGCCACCTGGGGCCCTGTGCGTACCAGTAACTCTCACGTCTGGATCATCCTTCAAACGCGGCTGGCAGCGCTGTGCAAGGCACGCACCGCCGCCTCTCCAGGATTTAAAACACTGGTGTTTCATTCTAAAGGCTTATTCGTTAGGCTGATTTCTCAGTGTTTTAACGAGACTTTTACTCTGCTGGGGAGTAGTTAATTGTCATCCTCACAAAGTTCTCCTTTAAAGCTTTGGAAAAAAAAAATAAAGGGAAAGCTCATTCCTCCTTTATTGAGTTTTCTTTTGCACTTAAAAGAACAGGACCTAAGCAAAGGCAATGACTGTGTTTAACACGGTGCGTTTCTCCCTAACCCTCACCGTGTAAGAAGTGTTTTGGGGCTGGGGCAGGGCAGGGGCTGCCCACCTCTGCTCCTGGCCAGCTGAACTCCAAGAATAGCACTTGTGAGAGAAGAACGCTCAAGGCAGGATGGTAAGCAACACATGTTCAGGTATGGTCCAGACACAAAGCGCTCACGTGTTGGCTTTTGTTTTAAGTCAAGTCGGTCTCTGACCACCTGCTGCAAGAAGCACTTAATCATCAGTAAGGCTCATATGTCATATTTCAGCAAAATTAATCGTAAAGCTAAACAGACAGGTCCAAACGGAATGCCGTGACCTACAATGCAAAGCAAAAAATGCACAAAGAAAATCTCAAAATACAATGAACATGAGGGAGCGGCATTAGAAACTCCCTTAGCACAAATAATGGACCTCCTTAAACCATGCGTAGAACTTTTAATTTTTATTTGCAACCACAGGCACGTGCTCGTACAGTAGTTGCAAGAATTGGCAACACATAAAACATTAAATCTGTTGGCAATAGAGAACTACAAAGTGCTTTAAAACTTCATCTGAGATGAAGATAATAATTGTTTCTCACACACACATAAATTTGCACTTAAGTATTTCCAAGTGTCTTTCTAACAGTTCAGGGGTAAATATTTAGTTGGACTGGGATATTGGTCCTCAAAAGTTTGATGGGCGTGAATGCAATATGACATCTTGTACAAAAAAAAAGTAGTAATTTCTAACGCTAAAGTGATTGTTTACTAGTTCAAATGGCAAGATTTTCAGCATTTCAAGAGGGAGAAAAAAAGATTTGCAAGATAATATAAAATACAGCAAGCGCACCTTTTTATGTATGTTATTTAAGTATGAAAATATTTTTAGCATATTATGTTAAACATTCTTTCTTATTTATATCTCCATTACCTAAAAGACTTGCTATTCCGCTGATAACTCCGTTACGTAAGGCATGTTAACGCTAGTTTGACGAGGATGGTGGTGTTTTGGTTTTGCACACATGTGGACAGACGCATTGACAGTCTCCATCACATCATGACCTCGGAAGGATGTCAGTGCCAAGCTCTCCTCCTCTCGCTCCTGTTCAACACTTCGGGACAACTAAATACACAACGCCCCCCTCATTGTTTTTTTTGTTTTGTTTTGTTTTGGAGAAAAATGTTCTGAAGAACCTATAGCTTTTATAGCACCTTATCTCAAAGTAATGAAAATGGGGAGGATGATTACATGTGCAAATGTACAAAATCATTAACCCTACAAAGATACATCATTCCAAAATTACAGAAAATTTTAAAGCATGCATTTAACTTTTTTAAAGGGTTGCTGAATGCTTCCCCTGAAAAAGGTGGCTGTTCTCAAAATCAGCAACTGCTGGTGAGGATTTCTTGGCACATTTGTGACCAGCATGTTATTGCTGCATCTTCCTGATAATCTCAGCAGACACGGGGGGATGGAAATTGATTGTGTGGTGCCGCAGGCCCTGAGCTGTCTTGTAACTCTTTCCACAGCGACATTTGAATGGTTTGCGTACGCGGATTTGCGTTCTGTGGCCATTCTTGGCGTGGTATTTTATACCATTCACATTCTGTGAGCGAGAAGGTAAAAAGTTAGTGGACAAGTGGTCAGATAATGGCTTAGCTTCCAGTTGAAAACCCCAAATTGATCACCATTAAGGTGATAATCACACAAATCGCTAGGAACTCCTGCTGGGTGTTAAACATGTGTTGTGCTTTCAAGATACAGGGTGGGATATATATGAAGGAGAATAATCTGCTATTCTGAAGTATGAACTTAATTACCCAGGTACCTAAGGCTCTTTCCAAAAGAGCCATGGATGTTCTTTGCTTCCTGACTTTTTTCGTACGGCATTGACAAATATCTTTCAGAGGTTCACTGACACGCGAACAAAGAACTGGCATGAAGACGACTCTTCATGAAGTTGCACTTCTTCAAAAAGCTGAAGCTCCCCCTGTGGTGTGTTTGTTCCGTTTTGCACCATTGTTTCTAGATGTGTCTTTAGGCACCAGCACATTGTCTCTAAAGAATTAACTGCAGGGAATGCTCAGCTCAGAGAGTTACACAGGGCGCTCAGAAAACGATCCAGAGAAACCGGCTTCGAAATATCTATTGTTTGTGAATATTCTACAGCTAAAACTGATCTCCGCTGATTTGGAGAGAGAGCGAAAGACGGCATCGCAACACACCCTTACGCTGGCAAGGTCAGAGAACGAGGCAGACTTTGGCTAGATTTATCAAGGATCTTGCTAAACATAAATCACAGTCATACCCCTGTCCCCCTTCGAACGTATTTGTGGCAAAAATGGAAGAAGCTGTTGTGGTCTCAACAGCTGCTGCAATACTGCATGATGTAGGGTTCGTCCTCCTGGAGTCTCGCTCATCTGCTTCCACTAAAAGCGTGTGGGGTTTTAGGTAACTGAGGCCAGGGAAACTGTCTGTCATCAGAGCTTCTCCTAGGGAGAAACTGAAGAAGATGCCAAGACAATTTGTGACAAAAGGCTACAGCTCTGAGGCTCTACTGCGTCCTCTCTGAAGTTTCCGATACGTATCTCAGGTTTTTTAAAAAAATATTAAAAGCACAAGCTAAAATCAATTAACAGCCTGGGTACTAATTAACCCACTAAGTTAAGTTTTAGGCATTTTGTCTTTGCTGAACCACTGCCTGGTGTTGCACATCATAAAAAGTCCCCTTGGCTCTTTTAAGCAACAACAAATTCAGTTTTATCAATGTGCAGCTTACAGTAAGTGGAAACTCCAGCTCGGAACTGAGAGCAACTTGAAAAGTTAAGCCATTGTCTAAAAAAAGGGGGTGGGGAAGAAGAAAAAGCCTTCAGTGAACAGAACAGAGCTACAACTCCTAGAACTTCAGAACACTCCACAGACACCAGAACGCAAACCCTGGTAAGGCGTGAGGTTAACACTGTCAATACCACCCTCCTGCCAAGGCCTCCCTTGCTCCTCCCCTACCTCCTGGTCCAGCTTACTCCAAGTCAGATCTCAGGTGTTATGTCCTACTCCTGAGAGAAACAGTCCCCTGGCACGCTGCCCTCCCCTGCCCTGCTCTAGCCACAGCTCACGACAGCAAAGTGTAAGGAACTTAAAGCTCCATCATCAGGGAAGCAGGGAGGAGCGTAATTGGAAGAGAAACCACCCCGACTCCCACACAGCTCTGGTGTTCTCATCTTACGACGTAAAATGCTGGTCCTTATTTACTACTCGTGAACTGTGTCACGGCAGCAATGTCTTTTTAATATTTGAGCAAAACCAGTTCTCTGTTTTGCTCACAGAGTTGAGCACAGTGCTGTTCTTGTCAGGACGCAGGTCGCCCTGTGTCACCTGTACTGGTGAAGTGGCCCTTTAGGGCAGCCCGGGTGTCTGGAGAGGTTGATTTGTGGGCATCCTTTAGGAAGAAGAACTTTGCCTAAAATACCCACCCTGAAAAAAAAGGCACGGTGCAAGGCTGCAGGTAACTGCCCTGCCCACACTTCTCTCCTCTAGAGCACCCAGGCACTGAATCTTCACTTGAAGTTGCAAATCCAGCCCCCCAACTGTCCTTTACATCCTTAGAAGCGCTGGACAACTCCTGCACAGCTGTCGCCTGAGACCGGGGCGATGGGAATCATCGGCCTCTGATACAAACCAGACAGAAGAACACAAGCCTTGAGTGCAGGTTACTTCTGGGTGAGGAGTATTCAGAGGAGGCAGGCGGCCATACCCACTGACCCAGGCAAGAGCCCATCAGTGCTACAAAGTGGTCTCAAAAGCAGTCAAGGGAATTCCCTGCAAGTTACCTGAGATCCTGAGGCAGCTTTTAGATGGTTTTGCACATAGTTAGCAAACACCTCCAGCGCTCGCAGGACCACAGGGGTGAGGGGCCAGGGGATGTCACTGGATGGCAGGAGGACTGTCATAAGGCATCTGTCACACCTAAGTACTGTTAAGGACCTGTGCCCCCACAGATGAGAAAATCTGGGGTGACCTACTAAACTGCTGCTGCAGTGAAATTTTAAAAACAAAGCTATCCCCAAACTCTATACATGTCTCTTTTGGCAAACTACAGAAACCTGTTTAGACTTCAATTTTTGTAAGAAAGAGATCACTTTAAGATGCTTTTAAACGAGTATCAAATGCTACAGGTGCCATAAATCTGCAGTCACAAACATTGCCAACTCTTCCACACCAACGGTGTTCTCCGGATCCAGATTTTTTTAACGATCCACTCAGGTTCAAGTACACCACATGCTTTGATGAGGGGGTAGGGTACTTTCAGGCAGAAAAATATACGTACAGGTTAAACCAGAAACCTATGTGGAATGACCTGGGCCACAGAACATCTGAAAAATAGCAAAGCACGCAGCATATGAGGAGCTGGTAAGACGTGAAATCTGACCTGTACTCCTGTCTGAAAGAGAACTGCTAGAGCTGCAGTCGTCCCTTCAGCACTTTTTCCACCGCTGTAATGTAAACACCTTGTTGTATGTCTGGGCTGAGTTTGTCGAGCTATGGCAAACCCCACTGCCAAACTCATACATCACTTTTATTGCTCTGGTTACTTAGGTTGCTCATTATTTACTCTCTTAAATGATTGAGAAAGAAGATGGCAGTATAGAAGGGCACTCTAAAAACTTAAACAGGAGGAAACAATTATTAACCAGGGGCCAGATCAGGAGGAGATATGAAAGTTTAGACTGGCACTACCTGGTCTGCAGGTGGGCAGGGCCCCTTGCACGGCAGCACTCACAAAGCCACTGCACTGCAGAAGGCGCGAGAGCTCACCGTCCCCTTCACATAGCAACACAGCCATCAAGGACAGTTTGGGAAGATTTCTTGTTTCAGGACTTGGGACATTCATACATGTTTTCGTATCTCTTGGCTGTTCCTCCTCAAGTTTTCTTTGTGGGTCCAGTTCCTCTTTGCTCACCTTGCAAGCTCTGGCTTGGTCCCTTCTTTCAAGTCAATCTATCTCCTTTCCCCTCTCTCACATCAATATCCTCCCTCTCTAAGCTCTGCTGAGTCTCACTGCTCTTCCATCAGCCTTCCCAGGGGGTTTGCCCACCCAACAGGCCTAGGACCACCGTTCCATCCCCTGCCAGAAAGGCCAGCTCAATGCTTTGACATTCTTGGAAGAGAGAACTTCTCTAGCCCAAGGCCAAAAAGCATACAAGCTTGTGTGGGGTTTTGTATCTCTTCCTCTCCCTCTCTCTCGTATCTCTCTCTCTCTCTCATGTATCAAAATTCTTTTGCTCATTGGAAGTTCCCTGAGAAAATTTATCTACCTCTTATACACATTTTGAATGTCCTTCTCTAGAGCAAGAGATGAAATAGCCAGCATACAGGTGGTACTGACCTAAAGGAAAACTAACTGCCACCTTCATAAACCCACACGTTAGCTCCTACAGGTGGCATTTTGCAGAGTACGTTAACTACTCAAACCCACATGGTTCTGGACGGAAGTTCCCTGAGAAAATTTATCTACCTCTTATACACATTTTGAATGTCCTTCTCTAGAGCAAGAGATGAAATAGCCAGCATACAGGTGGTACTGACCTAAAGGAAAACTAACTGCCACCTTCATAAACCCACACGTTAGCTCCTACAGGTGGCATTTTGCAGAGTACGTTAACTACTCAAACCCACATGGTTCTGGACGGGGCATCTAAATGCGAATGTAAATTCTTGATCTGGTGAGGGTGAACTCTGCAGAGACAAGGCTAAGATCTCTGGGTTCCTTTGAAACATGCAGGTGATTTACTAAAACCCAAATTTAAGTCATCAAATACAAATCATATGAAGAAAAAAAAATCCTTAAGTGGCAAACTCTAAAATACTTATAATTTGTTCTCTGTGTCCACAATTAGAGAAGGAGAAAGCCAATTTCAGAAATGAGTTCAGAGGCTTGAGTTCTAAGCATCTAGAAGTCAGTCTGCTCCAGGTTCATTTAGCTGTTTCTGTCTATCCCACAAACAAAATTATACATTTAAAGGTTTTTTTTTCCCCCAGAATCTTTGGCTTCTCAAGAAAATTTTGCCATGTGTTTTATAAGCAAGTAAAGTTCCTGAAGAACAACGAAGTGTTTATGACTCACTTCTACCGCACTGCCTGTGGGAAACTGCCAAGAGATAGCAGCTGGGCAGGAGGCCAGTGGGCTCTTCTGATACTCATCTGTGCTTGTGTATAAACATGTTCTCATCACAGTTTCCATCGTCCGCCCCAGACCATTCCTTGGGAGTATTTGTTGTCCTCATTCTTGTCCTATTTACCTTTCCATAATGACTTTTCAGGGCACAGGCCATCTTTTATCCTTGTATATTGTTTGCAAAAAGAAGCCCTGTCCCTGCTGGGTCCTTTAAGCAGTACTGTAATACAAATAACACATCTAAAAATAATGTCTCTGCTTCTCAAACGTACGTCACCTAAGGCCAGACAAAAGAAAACTGTGTATATCCTCTTTCCTCCTCGCTTGCTGAAGGAATGCATCCTTTCTCAGCCGTAAAGTGAGCCTGGCAATTACTGTATGTGCATGTCCGTGTTCCTGTTTGGAGCACTGTAATTGTTTTACAGCCCTGACTGTGATTATCCAGTACCCACCAGAAAATCCCAGTGCTTTGATCACAGGACTCCCTACCCAGACTCTGCAAATAATTCATCAGAGGACGTGGTTAAGCAGAAGAAAGATGAAGAGGAAACAAAAAACACAGCTGACACAGAGCTAAAAGGAAGGAAACAAAGATAAAAATGAAAAAAGAATAAAATCAGGCTGACGAAAAAAGGGAGGAAACAGAGCCCGCAGAAAAGAGAAATGAGGTGAGGCAGGGTTTGAGGAAACGTGTTTTCCTATCAGGACTAAACAGAGGTGAGTCTCTCAGGAAAACACGGAACTTTTTATTTACTATTGCCGTCTGTCAGCCTCTCTAAGGGTCATTAATTTGTTCCCTGTCCGACTGTTCTAACGTTAATGGTGTACACGACATCCCTTAGTCAGTCCTCATGCATTTGAGATGAAGGTAGTGAGATAGCAGGAGCTGGCAGGAACAGCTTGCTCATATGGGCAATAAAAAGGCATGGGGCTGGCAGTCAGACAGAGAACAGACAGGATATAGCAAATTACAGGTTTCTCCTTCTAGCCTCTGCCAATAAGTGAGGGTTTTCTGCAACGTGGAGATGCCCTGTGGACACAGAGACTTCTAACAACCTCCGCAGCTTGTCTGCTTCCTGAGCGAGGGATTTAGCTTTTACACTATCCCCTGCATCTGGCACAGCTTCTACCACAAACGAGAAAGTATTAATCTTGAATAATGTGGGTATATCTGCAAACTAATAACTTGCAAAAAGTCTGAAAACATCTTTCCCTCTGCCCTGCCCCTGAAGACAGTGTTCAGTTTTTCCTGTATCTGAAGGGAATAACCATTACATACATAGTCAAGGCTAATATCTGCAAAACCCCCCTCGTGTATCACTAAGAAATGAGCGCGCTGCTTTCCTGCCCATGGTTTAAGTACTGCCAGTGTTAACTGATCTGTACGTGAACCTGAGTCTTGTGATTTGCTGCTGTGGGAGCTGTGGCAGTCCAGAACAGCGGCAGTGTCACTGAAACATGGTTTTGCCCACTACATGGTTTCACACACTTTAGTAATTCTTGTCACAACTCTTTTATCTCAAATGTTATCCGTCTTCCTATATTTCTCATTTATATTTCTGTTCTTTTTCAAGTCCATACTTTCCACTTATTTAGAGGAGAAGCCATGAAATAAACTAGTATAAAACCAACCCAACTGACACTGCTTTTTCTGGGTGCTTTTCTAGGGTGAGTGGTTGAATTTTCCAGTGCTCCCTGCAAAAACTTTGGAAAATGATTTAAAGGACGTGTGCCAACAAGCTATTTCTGTTCCCAGTCGTCAATGGCCATAGAATACCACGCTGAAGCCCAAGCTGCTCAACACAGTTTCATCTGTCTCTGCACTGGTTCATGCAAAGCCACAGTCTGTCCTCACAACATCAGGGCACGTTCTGTACCAGTCAGCTCAAGGTTCAAAGTTAAAGAGGTTTCACTGCCACAGGCAGACAGGAATTTCTCGTGATGGAGAGTAATTAAAAAGTGGGGTTGGGGGAATATTTTCCCAGCAGAAGGATGCAAGCCCTGCATGTGGGGCCAGAGACACTGACAGCTGTGCAGATGGCTCATGGGACTGGGACCCAGGACAGAACGATGCCAGAATTTCTCCAAGGTTCTGCCTTTCCAAGGTGACCTCTGACCTGCAAAACATTAACCACCACCCTTCTGCACGTCACCTTTACCAGGAAAAGTACCCTGGGCATGGTCTTGCTAAAGCAGAGGCAGTATCTCTAGCAGGCAGGCAGAAGAAATTAATTCTGGCACTGACGGGCAGAAGCTTTTTATTTAGTGTCTCTGGAAGGGACCCAAGGGATTATTTTGCTGTTAGTACCTCCTGCAATCTGCAGTTAATTTGTCTAATGATAGAAAGCGACTTAAAACGTGTAAAGCAAAACAGTCTATAGCTGTACTAATCTCTCTCTGCAGACAGGGATGCAAAAGGCTACATCCTTTGTAAAACTGGTAACTTGGCTCAGCTTGAGAGGAAACCAGTGAGTAAAACACATACTCTGCTAAAATACCACAAAAACTATTAAACCACACAGGTACAAACTGATTTCAGAGGCTCTTCTCTGACTCGCCCCGCCTCCCCCCGCCCCAACCCCTTACTACACTAGCAGAAAACAGGGTAGGTCTCCACTACTACCTACCTTGTATCTTTTTTTACATCCAGGAACAGGACAGGCAAAAGGTTTCTCATCCCCTCCATTCATGCACATTGAACTAAGGATAGCTTCAGAGCTGATAGCACTTTCTGTCGTCCAGGACTCATCACTGTCTGATTCTTCATAGTCTACTTCCTCCTCATCATATTCACTACCTAGAGAAGCGGAGTAGTGAGATAAAATGAGAATAAAGAAAGAAGAGCACAGCAAGGTAACACATTCTGCATTTATTACCTCAGTTACAATAGCTTGTAATTTTGTCTTTGCTGGAAGAAAGACAGTTATTCTTAATTTTATAAACCTATCTTTCTTATTTATTTCTTCATAAGGACACCAGTGGTTCTTTTTCTAATAACCAGGACAGGCATTATTAATACATCTTCATAAACCGTTAGCTGTGTGGCACAGAATGTTCAAAGGACTGGTTTTAAAATGCAGTTTCATTACTCCTCAAACACCAGGATCCTTCCGTCTTTCCCAGTGCCTGAACAGAAAATGTGGTTTTTTCCCCACACTGCAATTAAAGCTAATTTTAAGGCTTTTCTTTATGCAATACAATACTGAAGAGCGTAATTCTACAGATCATAAACAGTGTAAAATAATATGTTGACAAGTCCTAATGCATTTACTAGCCCTTTGGAATTAATAGGAATTAGAGCACAACATTAATAAGAATTATACTGTGGCAATTATAGTTGTGAAATTCATTCCCTCAGGTGTGGGGACAAATTGCATTGTGTGGCTGCCCCGAACAGACCGCATTATGTTCCAGATACGCTATGACAGCCATTTGAGCAGCTGGTGCTGAGTTTGTTTATTATTTGTAATTGCAGTAACTATTAATGAAATCCGCTGAAGAAGTTAAATGTGAAACAAGAGAAATTAGGAAAGCAGAATTCCAACTATAAAAATCCAGTTTAAAAAAAAAAAAAATAGCAGGGGAGGGAAGAACCCCGGCTGATTAAAATGAAAATATATGCACAGAGGGAGAGAGAGGGAAAGCTGAGGGAAACTTCTGTGGTGTCAGCAGGAGGTGGTGCTGCGTTTCCCCTCCCCTTTCTTCTTTCTCCTTCCCAGCTCTGCTAAATTTTATCCTTTCTGCTGAAAGATGATTTGGAGCCGAGTGCTGTAATAGCTCCCGTTATTAAAGACAGTTATGTGACACTTGCAGGGCTCTGTTTGCTTCCCTCATGCGCCCTGTGAGTGCATGCCTCCAAGCAGCTCCACACGCCAAGAAGAAAATGCAGACAGATGCCTCACGGCACTTGAAAAGCGAGGTCCTGACTTCACAGAGAAAATCCCTGCTGCAATGTACAATGGGGTCTTGGTTTTTTGTTTTGGTTTTTTTTTTTTTTTGCTTCCTTTGAATATCAATATACACCCATTGTCTTGCTGCTATTGCATCGCTGGCATTTCATGCGGTTTGTGGTTTTTGGTTTGTTTTTTTTTTTTTTTTTGCTTCCGTTGAAACTAAATACACACCAATTGTCTCAAATTTTTCCCTTCGGGTTCCCCCTCCCCCAGAACTCTTTCTCAGATTCGGCGCCTCTCCATCATTGAGTAAAAATGCGTGTCAACCGGTAGTTCCCAGTACTCAGGGCTCCTGAGCTTTCATCAGACACTGTAAGTTCACTTACAGATGTCAGGCGATCCACGACTCTTTCCTGTGGTTTTCATCCATACGGGATGGTGCGCAGATGAGGAAAGATGGATGGTTTCCCACCGTCAACAACGGTAGACATGAGCGCACGCACACGGGCTCAGCGGCACATCTGGAAAACTCTGCCCTGCTGACTGCGACTCCCTATCCCACACCGAACGAGCGAAAGCCAAAGAAAGCATTATTGACCTCTTAAAATATTTCTGAACTCTAGGAACAGTTAACCTAAAATGAAGTTAAGAGTTGTTATAGTTTAATTAACGAATAAAAAAATGGAGGCGAAACCACAACTCTGCTTCTATGATTTCCTGCCCTTGATTGTATCTTGATGGAAAAAATTCCTCAAGCTGTTCCTTTCAAACTTTTTAGCCCAGTGGGTTGGGTGTGTTTTTTTTTTTTAAGCAGATGCAACAGAAAATCCCATTGTAAATACACGTATGTGCTCTGGGATGAGAAAATACATAAGTCTAAACAGTGATAGCAACAACTTCTGCCGTTATAATCACGCCCTTTATAACGCCCCTTTAGAGCGGGTGTTTTCCTCCCAATTGAAAAACCATTTGAGACTGTATGACACCTCCTAAGGCTATCACTACTTTGAGTGATAACAAAGAGCATGCTTTTGTGAAACAACGATCAGTGCCCTATAAAACTTACTGTGCCATATGGAATACAAGGGAGGAGATACACAGAACACTGGGCAGAAGCAGCAATCATTCCAATTACACATTTCTGCAGGTTTTCCTGTATTTTTCAGGGCACCCTTTTAATTTTTCGAGTAACTCTGTACAGTAAGACCCCTTTCTGAAAGACCTTTCACCCATGCTTCACTTGTAGGTAGACACACTGGAAGAGACAGGCAGAAGAAACCAAAACACAGGCCTAAGCATCTGTGAGGTCAGACCATCCTTACAGTTTTAATTAGCTTACCTGAACCAAAATACAAGATTTTGTCTAGTACAATCAAGAGTTAAAAAGTAAAAGTTGTCTTGTTTAATCCAGACCTATATTTTACAAATATGATGAGCTTTTCCAAGTAAGAATAGCCATAGAAATATGTATTTATTCTTGCACAAAACAGTAATACTATGGTGCCAAGTACCTGAAAGGCTTATTACTGTACAGAAAGCTGGAACTGCAGTTCTATCACTGCTTCTATCTAACTGTCCCACTGAACACAATTATTTGTACTCTAAAAATAGTTTAAAAAAAAATTAAAAATGTATTTAAAAGAGTCCTGGTGTAAACAAAATACAAAAGAAACCTTACTGTCTTGAAAAAATCAGCAATAAAAATTTATCCTTTACATAATTATGTTGTTTCAATTGCCATAGAAAAACAACACTGATTTTGTCAGACTATTAACTGACTCCACCTCAGAATTTAATTTCCCCAGCTGTCAGTGTCTGAGAGCTCTACGAGCAGCAGCCCGTGTGGTGCCTAACGC
>NW_010428508.1:73854-79937 GCF_000710305.1 Buceros rhinoceros silvestris
CAGCCGTAGCCGCCGCCGGCTCCTTCAGGCAGCTTGCCAGGGTACCAGCGGCGTGCTGGAGGGGACGAGCACAGCAGCACACTTTGATCAAGATACAGCGTGCTTGCTTGCTTTTTTTTAGACTTGGTTGGTGTTGCACAATAATACTTGTAAATATTTACTTGTAAAAATAAAATAAAATAACCACCTTTGCATTTGACCTACAGCCTGTCACGCAACTGCGTGACTTGGACAAGTATTTGGAGTAACTCCAAGAGACCTGGCGCACTGATCTCTGGCTGGACGTTGCCATGCACATGGAAAACAGGACACACAGCTGGGGCACGCTGCCCTCTGGGGGACTGAGCAGAGAGGTTCCTCTAGCATGTCTGCTAATGGCCTTATTGTTTCTCATCACGCTTGGAAGGCAGATCAGTCATGCCCCCCATCAGTACTCAAAGGAAAAATACCAGAATTATGTTTCAGAAGTCTGAATTGCAAAAAATCTGCCCCAAAAACTCAACAACACACGTTTCTCTAAGATAGAGCGTGTAAGTATCTGCAGGGGAAAGGCTGGTAGAGAAGCACATGCTTTGAGCAAGGCAGAGTACAAATACACAATAGTATTACTGTAACTAAATACCAGTTCTACAATAGCAAGAAAACTGCCTTCTCCACCTCTCTCCCCGGCAACGTTCTCTCTTGTTCTCTCTAAGGCTCTTTGCTAGCTTGTTGCTTTTTGCCATATCCAGTTTCATCATCTGGCTTTCATTCAGAGACCCTACATAGTTCCACCTCAGCCTAACCTAAACCCACTGCTTTATTATCTAAATGACTCAGTAACATCTTCCTATTATTGCTCCCGCCCTTGCATGCAATACTGCCTCACTCCTGGCCCACAAAGCCAGTTCCCCTCTTCTCACTCCAGTGGCCTCGCCAAGAGGCTCACTTCATCTGTGCTGCCCCCAGCAGATTAAAAAATAAAACAAAACAAAACAAAGGCAAGGAAAGAATGCTAATCTGTTTTTTGGGTTTTTGTTTTGTTGTTTTTTCCCGGAATTTTCCATGCTGAGACAATGCCACTACTCCTCAAAGAAGAGGTGGACTCAGCTGGTGGAGACTGACTTGAGGTGGACATGGACTTGAAGTAGACACCACTAGGCACTGCTGGCATACTATGCTGTATCAGAGGCAGGTATTTCATAAAATTACTAGTTATGAAAAGACAGAAACATACAGGGTCATGAAGTAGTCCAGCAAGTTATTTCTAACTTTTATGCTGTGTTTAAACACAACCCATCACAAATGAAATAGGGCTGTCTGCATCACAGCAGTTTGTTTGCCAAAAGTAAACACACGCACAAAAAAGGGTTACGATTACTGTCTGTGTAGTAAGAAGTGTTTGTAGTGTGATGAAAACCAAAGTTGCACCATAAGGACTTGCTTTATCTCTTCTTCCAGTCAGTTTTGCTATCAAAATCAGTAAGAGTATCACTCAAATCCTACAGAAAAGATCTCACCTCTTGAATGCCCTCTACTACTTTTTCTTCTTTCAACAGATGAAATCAATAATTTAAATAGCTCAGAAACATTTTGCAGAGTTAATCATTTGACATTCTGGAACAGAAATCATCCCAGCCACACCAATGGAGCCTCATCTTTTATGTTTCTGGAGTTTATTCAGTATCCACACCGCTGTAGGAAAGAAAAATTCTGCCTTTCGCACGAGTGAATTCATTGCACCATGAGATTTGCAGACTTCCCGCAACGCTGAATGAATCTTGGCTCTAGCAGGTGCACATCATCTGTAGTTATGTCACTTCTTAAATCTAAAGACTTCTATACTGTGCCTTGAAACATAAAAAAGACAAAGCTAATGAAAACCAGCACGAGCTGTGCGTGCCACTACAATGAATACAATCTGGACCTCTGATCAAGACCATTATGAATTCCGCCTTTCTCCTCCCACAAAGAAAAACAAACTCAAAACATCCTTGCCAATTATTTTTGTGACCAGAAAGCACACAGTTAAGTATACAATGAGTAACTACAAGCAAATAGCTCACTGCAGTAAGAACCAACATCGCTACTGTCACTGAAAGTTCATGGTAATTACAATGATCTCTCATAAAAACTTCAGCTTCACACTTTGTCCCGTGACAATTTGTATTTCATAGAAACAGTTTTATCAGAGCACTTCTTATGTTAAGAAGTCTGCATTCTCATATACTTCTACAGCTGCCTTGATAAAAAAAGTTAATTATTATGTGAATTTTGGTCTAACACTAAAGCACATCTATAGGTTTGTCAATCTTCTTCCCATGGGTTTGTCAAACTTCTTCCCTCCATGTCCATGGATGCACACAGTCTCCTCCACACTCACCAGCAGGCAGAGCATTCCTACAGCTGATGATACCCTTTGCAGATCTAAAGACATATCAAGTCATTCAAAACAAAATATTCTTGCTTTAGATAAAGCACAGGAAATACATGCTAGGGGCAATGAAATACGAAACAGTGAAATAACACGTCATGGCCGCTATGGATGTCTTTAGTCCAGAAGCTGCAGCAGGACTCTCTTGGCTGTGAGCTGGTACAGGTGGCACAATGCATTGGCTCTGCAAACTCAGGCAACAAATTTCAGACACTAGATCATCCAAACAGACCAAGTCATGGTTTTTCCTTTGCTTGCTTGTTTTGGGGGGGCAGGGGGAGAAGGGGACTCAGAGGATGGGAAGCGCTTTCAGCCTTTGTGAAAGGTCCTTGTACTTTCAAAAATACCTTTATCATTTATGTCTACAAAGATGATGTACACATATACGTAACACAACTGCACAAATCCAGGGTAGTTTAAACAGAGCACTGTGTAGTGAGTGCTACAGACACTGGTATTCAAGACTGCAAGTGCAATTCCAGTGTTTGGATTAAGCACCTACATGAAGTGAGCACTAGGTTTGCCATGGGGAGGGCTGGAGCCTTTCTACAACCAGCAGGGTTGAACTTGCAGTCAAAAGTTTTCACTCTTATCCCAGTGAGTATCCCTGAACCTCGTTCCTGCGAGAGGAGAGGCAAGTCTGTTCTCAAAACCAGCTGCACACTTGGCAGCTCTGCTGTCACTCGAGGGAGCTGCTTGAGATAGTTATGGTTTGTCAAATGGGCACTTGCCAAGGCTGGCAGAGACCTCAATCCCTCTGCATGATTACAAAAGAGCCATCAAAATAGCAGTTACAACTTATTACCGACTTGGCCTTACGCCGAGCTGAGAGGCGGCCCAGGCCATGTCCTGCCGGCTGCTGCCAGCCCCCGCGCAGCAGGTCCTGTGGGCTGTGTGGTCTGTGGCGGTTGCTGCCGGGCTACTCTCACACACACTTGTGCCAGGAGCACGTCCTTCATCTTGCACTTCAGCTGATGCCATTGCCAGCATCCCTCTCCTCCTCATGCCACTAGTCAGAGCAGGATTTGGCCAAAAAAAAAAAAAAAGGTATTCTGAAGAACCCACCCTTCCTTCCAGCCCTCTCCTAGCTCAGATCAAGTATCAAGTGCTAAATAATAAGCTGTTTAGGAACTATTACTAATCAGAAAAACTATTTTCTACTGTCTCTGACTTAAGCAAGGCTCAGTTAGCAAACAAGCACCAAGAGAATTTCAAAAATGTACCTCATGTAATGACATGAATATGGATTCAAGTGCAAAGAGCAATATGGTTTTTAACATCATTTTTATGCACAAGGTACTTAAAAGTACTACAGAAAGTAAGTTAGACCAAAAAGTTCTTTTTCTTGTTTGTTTGCACCATTTGAAGAGCAGCTTTCAGGCAGTAGGGTCTGCTATACTGCAGGTGGGAATATTTAAGCAAGCAACGATATAGGCAGGTATTTCTTGACATCCTCCACCCTCTCTCACAGTCACCACAGAAACAGCAACTGTAACGATACTTTGCACAGCTATTTTGGAGAGTGGTACCCAAACAGGATGAACCCACAAGCAGAGCCATGCAACCAGCCCACAGATAACCTTGGTGTTTCAAATGAAATTGTAGGTAGGTTGATGCCAACAATTCAAATCTCCTTTAGTTAGCTCAGTGTAAGCTCATGCAGAATTTTAAGTGACTGAAAATGTATTCAATTACAAGGTGTGAATTCACTTTGGAAAGCACACAAACACTTCAGATCCTATAGGTAAAACACAGAACCGAGCATGCTCTGTTTTGGTATAGAATGATTCCAGCTGAGCTAGCCTAAATGGGAAATCACTCTGAAATCCTGGAGGTAAAGCTAAAATGACCAAGGTACAAAACAAACATAAAGGATTTTATTTTAAGTACTATTAGTATGACTTTAGTATCATATATTCTTATGCACTGTCAGTTAAATTGGGAACTATTTACACATGAGATCTGCTCATCATTTTGGGCTACAAGAGAAACAGAACTAGTAACACTCAGGTTACAAAACAATAGTTGTCCGGAACCAATATAGGGGTTGGTGGGGCAGCTGGACTCTTTTCTGGCATTAGGAGCAATCATGATCCGTTTTCTATACGAGATATCTGTATCTTGGTATCAGTGTATCAAAGAACAGTCTTTAAAACTCAAACACAGAAAACCCCAATCCAGAGATTATAAATTGACTAAAAGGAGCTTGCACACCTACATAAGCAGACACGTTACAACTTACCGAATATATAAATATATGCAAATAAACCACACATGTAATAAGCTAAAGGGAGAGAAGAAAAAATTCTCCACTTCCACCGCCAATTACTTGCAAAACAGCAACTAATCACAAAAACGTGCATGTAAAGAACTGGTTCTGGAAAAAACAGTCAACTGATACCATGGCATGTGTTTTGTAGAACAGGACTTTCTGAGAATGCTGCAGAGGTGCTAAAGCAAATTGTTATAATGTCACTGCACAATGTGCTCTTGAGGTTTTATGGTCACACTGCGCCAATAGTCTTGGGAAGTTATTTTGCATTCATGTATAAACTTTTTTTCCCAATCCTGTTTTCCACAAAAAAGGGCTTTCAATAATGTACAATCTTCTGTTTATATATAGTAGAGGAAAAACATGATAAACTCGGGAACACAATCTCTACTTTAAACATATTTTAAAACTGGATTTCTACAACTTCATGTAAACAAGAATAAGCTGTTAAACACTCACCAAAAAAGAGCATAACCTTCCTGTAATTAAATGGCAGTGTTTTACACAGCATTTAAAAAAAAGAATGAAAATAAATAAATAAATAAATCCAGCAGACCCCTCCTAACTTGAGGCTTAACCTGCAAATTAATGCAACAGCAGTAAAACCTACGCCAGCTGGAATCCTTTCTTCTTTGGCTTTGGCAAGAGCACAAGAGCAGGTATATGTTTGAAGAAAAACGTATTAGTTTTTAGTCCCACCTTTAGTTGTGGGATGTTAATTGAACTCTGGCAAATGTTTAAAGATATTCCCAAAATGTTCAAGAAAGAATTAAAACCAGTTGGGCCTGAGAAAAAGAAACAAGCCATCCGTCCTCCCCCCCCCCTCCCCCCAAACATCTGTTCCAAACTCATATGCCAAAAAACACAGTGAAGAACAGTCATAATTAATGTTATTTTGGCTTTTTAGTTGCTAGGCCTGCATTCTGACATTAGAAATACAAGTTCAGGGCGCTATTACTGTACTGGAGGACTCCCCTCATGGGTATAACAAAAACGCACGTTTTCTTTTCTCTTTTCCTTTTTTCATAAAAAAAATAAGAAAAAAACAGAATGGATATCAGTTTCATGTCTAAGATAAAAGAATTCAGTAAAAAGTACCTACATAAATGAACCACAGTTTAGGAAACTATGAAAATACATTTGAGATGTGTTTTGTAACATGGAGTTAAACATGCTTTACAGCTGTACGAAAGCTATTCAGCCACTCACGGTACGGGCCATAGAACTGCTCGTGCACTCAGTCCGTCCTTACCCACTCTGGCTGCTGTGAGCTTTTCCTCCCTTGGCGCACAAAACCAGCAAGGATGCACCAAGCTACGACTGGGCCCCAATCCAAGGAACCGTGATCGCTGTCCAGGTAGCACTTGCCAAACAGGAAGTGTCTCTGACTTCAGCAGG
>NW_010428508.1:80047-104801 GCF_000710305.1 Buceros rhinoceros silvestris
AGCTACCCGGGGATCTTAAAGATGCTCCTAGGCAGGTTTGTTAAGACCCTTACGTGTGAATGGCCTGAATCATGCCAAAGGGATCCCATGGCAGACTGCTGGTGGAGGACCCAGGGCAGCTCAGCACTCCTTCAGCAGCTTCAGGCCAAAGGAGTTTTCATGCTTATGAGCCCCAGGAGGATTACAAAGCCCTGACCAGCAACGAGGGAGGCAATGGCAGATTCTCCACTTCCATGCACTGAAGGGCAGGAGGATTTATTTTGCATGAAAATATACCTCATACTTCTCTCTGCTTTTAAATGCTCTGACCATCTAGATTTAAAGAAACTTATCAGCACATTTTGAAAGACAACCCTAATGACAATACTCAGAATTACCAGTAAGGACTAAGATGCCTATTGGTTACTGAGTCAGCATCAAGGCTTTTGTCATCCTGCCCATGAACAGAATCTACAGGAAAGAGTTATTAAGTTTTTTAATTAATCCTACTTCATGTTTCTAAGAAAGAAATACATTTTTAACATCAAACATATGAACATGTTCATCAGGGAGTTGTGTCTCCTTCCTTATTTTAAAAAACACAGATTCTGATAAAATAAAATGTGCACTGTGCCTGGTATGCTGTCAGAAACTTTTCTTTGAGGCTCTCACTGTTTCAATCAGGTGTACAAAACGTTAGCAGCTGTGGGTTGTTTCAGATAATATACCACTGGATTGAAGTTGAAATGAAAGTACTTTTCAAGTTGTTATTTTCCATTGCTCCTTGGCTTCTTGTATCCCCTGGCATTTGAGGCAAGAAGTGCTGTGAAACTGCTGTCCATGCTGGTGTCTGACTGTGCATGGAAAAACCTTACGAGAGGTAGGCTATGCTAGCATGGACAAAGCACCAGCCTTCACCTTCAGCAAGAATTAGGGTGGTTTCTCCGCTTGCCAGGGCACAAGCACTAAAATGACAAGAGAATATGTAGTTTTAGGGGTCAGCAAATGTTTCATAGGCTTTGGCTCACTTGGTAACACACGAGAGCTACAAACAACCCTGTTTTTCCTAGAATTTCCTAGAATTTGATGATCATGTACTGGCTGACATCAACTCATAATATACCATTTCCCCTGTGAAATAAAACTCCCTGCGATTCAAGTCATCAAGTGTGAAATGGTACGTTAGTCCTTGCTTTTTTCTGCTTCCGATTTGCTTTGGCTACAGCACAAGGAAAACTCAAACATTTGCTTAAGTTTCACCATCTTCAGTGCCCTGAAGCGTTGGCCTAAATAACTACGCTTTTTTTTTTTGTTTTTATTCCTGTTAGGCACTGTAAGAACTCCTTGAAAAACATAACTGCTTTCAGTATGGAGACATACAGCACTAGTATAACTAGAGCAAATTTTCAGTTCTTGAAGCACTACAATGGTACAAATAAATCTCGTTGAATATTGTACTGCAATATTTTATATATATATATACACACACACATGTATGTATATCTATATACGTGTGCATACACATAGACATGATTTAAAGAAGCACCTAGAAGTTCCATGTGCCCAACTACAATTTGTAACTTTCTGGAAACCATTTGTGCTTTCAGTTAGTAATTTTCAAGGTAATTAGCAGATTATTCGTAAAGCTAAATAGTAAAAAAAAATAAAATCCTTCCACCAATTGGCTCTTGCAGTATAAACACACAAACATGAATGTGTCATTGTTACCCAGAACTACTGAGGTTCCTTTTTAAGCGTCAAGCTATTCCTGCATCAAACCAGTTATGCCACAAGCTGTGAGAAGCTGGCACAATATGCTTTCTACATATGCGTAATTTTTTTTACCCATTAGGAGGAAGAAAGGTCCATGTACAGTGGGTGCACTTCCACACCAAAAAAACTTCTCACAAATTAACACAGACATAATCTTTACTTTAAGCTTATTTTCTGTTCTCAACTCTGTTAAAAATGGTTTGCCAGGCTAGACTACTATGATGGGGATTATAAAATGGTCTCTGTGCTTGGAAGCACTTTAAATCTACAAGCCGTGTTTCTAGTGCCGCTTTGTACTCAAACCCCAAAACTAGTGATGATTTTATGAGTTGCTATAGTCCAGACAACTCAGGTACTTTTCAATTAAATTATTCCTTGGGGAGAGTACTGTGAAAATTCCCGTACAATTACAGGTATGTGCAACTAAAATGCAATTCTACTGCACAGTAGCTTTACAATTGCCAGTGCAATTTATGTAGGTATTAAACAAGCATGCTCTGGAGGGGCTGGGGGGTGAAGTACTACAAACAGGAGGTTACATGTAAAACTACTTGTAGTGAGCGAGATCAGATAAATAAGACATAATGTTAAATTTCTGATGTGCCTTCTCCTCTGGCAAGGTTCAGTGTTCAACTGTAAAGCACAAAATCTGACAACTCAGTCAATCTTTGTAGAACAGTTTTTATAGCAAACGGGGCCCAACACATTTTTACTGCCAAGTTAAAGAGCAAATGAGAAAATTGACAGAATTATAAGGGAAATGCACTCATAAAGGAGGAAAAGGAAGAAAAACAGACAATGCAGAGGAAAGCTATGAGAAGAAATGTGATTAAAAAAAAAAGCCTTCATGTATTTTCCTGTCACACCACAGCCCCATCAGCTATTTTTAACTGAATCTTACTTTCCTCTATAAGCGGCCTTTTAACTTTAGATGTAATTTTGTTTTAAGCATCACTTTAATTTCATTTTGTGAATGCAATATTTTTGTATTTGGGTTACAAGTTCGTTTAGGATGGAGTTAAAAAGAGGACTAAGCAGAGGAGGTTATCAAGATAGAGAACTAAGCAGGGGACGTTATCGTGATACGTGTCCTTGTGAAAACCATAGAAAAGGCTTGTTACAGGAGAATCCCCATCATTTTGCTCCATCTAAGGATGGTTACAAGATTACAGCCTAGGAGCAGTGGGAATCTCAAACCTCTGAAAAAGTAAGATGCTCAGGTGCTGTGTTGGCTTGTCTAGCACAGCCTTGCAGAAACAGCTACAGGACTTCGAAAGAACCCCAGTCACATGCTTGGGGGCCTGTGCTCCTTGCAAACACTTAACTAACGCTCCTTTCTCACTGGCCCATCTGCACTGAAAAAGTAAAACAAAGCAGGTAACTCCTGTAAGGCAAACAGGGGCTGGGATTTCCAGGGTCCATAAAGACTCCAGTTTTGCCTAGAAGACAAATAAAAAGGACGCCATGGCCTCCCTTTTAAGAGAAATAGCCATCAAGCCTGGGCCAACTCTCATTCTTCTTTCAGGGTCCAGCCAAAGTGCAGAGCAGGTAAACACACAGCTAGATTTAAATAAATGGCATATAACAAAAAGGTACAAAGGAGAAAAGTAAAGACACTCTTGGTGGATCAAAGATAAAAATGAAACAACTTAAATAGAAAAGCTCTGCCTGGAAACACTTGTCCTGTTTAGATCTCTTAGGCACAAGCTATCTTACCCTTCTTTTCTGCACACCTATTCCACTTCCCCTCCTGACTCTTGACCCTGTGTAACACCTAGGTGCTAGAGCCCCCTCTGCAATCCTACAGGATGCTGTTGTTTATCTCCAATGGTAAATGTGAGAAACTAATCCATCACTGGAAGTTACTTATTGCCACTGCTTTAGCAGAATTCCATGAAAACTGATTAAGAAAAAAGGAATAACAAGAGTTACAGCAGTCTGCCGACAGTACCTCAGCAGATGAGATCTCCAGCTGGTTCGGCACATCCAGATAGTTACTTCCACACAATCCAGGTGTACTTGGAAATCACTGAGCCACCAATTTGTGCAGGTTTGATTAAGATAATATTCTTGGTTTTCATAATTTCAAGCTGTTTGATTCGGGGCTATATGTTATTTGCCGTGCAGTCATACCCAAGACAGGCCAGCAGCACCACGGCTGCGCACGCAATATGAGATTACCTTTGTTCCACAAATCCTCCCCAATGTTCTGGAAATGTAATTCTTTTGGTTTGGTTTGGTTTGGTTTTGTCAGTGAGTAACCTAGATAATACATATTCTTGCCTCTCCGAGGAAACCAGATGGCCACATGACAACACATAACTGCAAGAAAAAGGACATTTATTTCTGAAGCACTTAGCCAAGCCCAGTGGCAAGCACTTGAGCATTTTTCACTCTGGATTACTGGAAGTGAGAGCTGAGTATGTATGAGGTTAAGGTCTGTCTCCCTAGAAGGGCAATGTGGCTTCTAGCTCTGGAAAAACATCTTTTAACTGTTGCTGGGAACAAATCCCACCTGTGCTAAGAAAACTCCTGTAAGAAATAATTGCACTGTTACTTATTATTTTTCATTGTTATTGGAAATCTCCTACTGTAGCTTTATTCCTTAAAGCAGAAACTAGAAACTACCACAGATTTTGCTTATTATTCATGCTCGATCATGATTTCAGCCAAAAGCTCATGTTAGAATCTCATACGTTGTCTAAGCACACACACATATTACAGTTAACTCACGTTAATCAACTGTTTTGTAGAATGTCATTAATTTTTAAAAAACTACTACTTATGTATTTAGTTATTTTTAGAAGAACACCCAAAAGGTTATGGTAGAACAGGTGCCTCAGACTGCTAAATGCTGGGCAAACATACGTATATATTAATTACATATTAATAATTATATACTAATTGGCATGCAGGTTTAATAAAGGCCCCCAAACCTGCAATTAGATGGAACCATTCTGGCTTCAATAATTATAAAGAAAGTTCTCTTTTGTCATCTGCACAGATATGTGAAATCCTGGCACCGGAGAAGTCCCTCAGTTTTGTCACAGACCACAGTTGTCTCAAGGTATTTTCTCATATCTTGCAGGCCTGAAATATCGAATGCATTCAAACAAACTTTCATTATATTGGAGAGCAGAATTTGGTCTTCATTTTGCAAAGTATAGCTTAGTTATTTGCCCATATTCTTTATATGAGAGTGGGTCTATATATCTAATTTTTGCTAAGAACACAGCATACAAGTTCTTTGGTCTCTGAACAGGCAATGAAGCAAGTAGAAAATTCTATTTGATCAACTAATGAGATGGTTCCTCAGAACTCTGAAAGTGTGTTTTTTCAAGCTGCAGTAAAACTTGGTTGATTCGTGCTTTACTATGCTAGACACCCCGTAAGTCAAACACACAAAAATGTAGCACTCACAGCCCACTTCTGAGCAATGAGTTAGTAAAAGAGACCTGAGATTTGATCTCATATTTCTACTTTTCATTATTTTTTCAGTTACATCTGCATGATACTACACTACATTAACAGAAGGTGCAGTTAATTAAACCTCATCATTTACAACACGCCAACACAGGTGAAGAGTTCTTGAAGTGAGTGGCTGAAGTCAGGCTTTGGTGAATACTTAAATTCTTGAGCCTGCAACTCTGCAAGTGTAGAATACTTCATTCCAGTCTGACGAAACGATTGCTATGTGCTCAAAGCCAGGCAATCACCTACTCAGTGAGTTTTAGGTGCTTAACATTAAACATGTGCTTAAGTACGCGTGACCTGAATTTGTAGCACGATCTCCCAAAAGCCATCAACATTTACCTGTTTCCACTGACTTGTCCTGACTCTCCAGTCTAACTACAAGCACCTCTAAAATCTTAATTGAAAAATACTTTGCAGTGAGCTATCCTTAAAGAAGCTCACCACAAAAGAGCAAGCTCTCTCCAGCTGTAGCAGTACCGAGCCAACCTGCAGTGCCCAAAGAAAAAGCTGTTGCAGATTATCAAACGAATAACAGATTTAATGGTTCACAGTCTACTCTGATTCAACCTAACATGAAGTTCAGAAATGCCACCTGCTGACAGAAGCCAAAGAGATTCTGATATAAATAGCAGTTCTGCTACAAATTCAGATTTATTTGGCTACATATTAATGGCACGTACATAAGCCAAAAAACCTTGAGCACCTAACTCCTCTCAGTCCTCAGTTCATGTGTGTGTGGGACACATCCTGTTACTTTACATTTCTACTGCACTATTTAAACTTACAAAGTAGCTTAGCTTAGCAGATCTCCTTTTCTTGCTGGATTCTGTTTAACATGCTGCTACAGCACTCTGCGTAACAGCTGTCTGTGCCATATGATTACTTCATTGCTGAAAGCATAACATATGGAAACTGCGCTGAATTATTAGCTGCTTTGATACCTATGAAGAGGAATGAGCTTTAGCATTACAAGACAATCCATTTTTAAACAAGTTAAAGTTACAAAAATTAAACACACATTTAGAATCCAAACCATATTAGTTTCCAGCACGCCTGTTACTGTATTTCAATGTCCAATTCCAATGGCTGGTTACTATTGTGTTTTGGATTGGTATTACCAGCAAACAATGGGTGGTTTTCTTTCAGCTTTTGCATTTTTGGAAAACAAAAGGGAATAGAGTCAAGAGAAGGCCCTTGGGACTCCTTCATGAGTTATCCATGAATGAAAATGCTATACAGCAGAATTCTAGGTACGGTACTTCACGTCATCAAGCTAACATTACTTGAGACAAGCTTTATTGGGATCAAACTGCTCAAACACAGTGTTTTGCTTCCCAAAACCAAAGGTCCCACAACAGACAAGTCTTTAATGGACCAGAAGAAAGGTGGATCCTTACAGATTTATTTCTGAGTCCCAACTGCCTTTGGCAGGAGCAGAAAGGAGATATTTAGTTGTAATACATAGACTTCCCTCCCCGGGAAGGTGGGGTTCTCCACCCATAGAGGGAACAACACAACTTTAAAACTTTATTTCATCAGTAGCAAGAAATCTTGTTAACGCAAGAAGGAAGCTGTAATTTTTTTGGTCACTGTTTTTCCAGTAGTTGCATTTGAATTCTGAACAAAATACAGCTGAACAAGAGAAAACATTAATAGTCTGAGTTACAGGAATCTACTAATTTTACTGAATAAAAGTTTATATGTACACACTATTTTAATCTTAGAAGATACTCCCTAATGCTGTAAATGGGACATGATTCTCTCTAGTTTAGTTTAACTAAACCTAAAATAAGCATAAACATATTTTAAATCATTGTAGGTATTTAAGAATGCAGTCACACTAGGTATCAAAAGTACTTCAAAAGTACAACAGGATCTGAAAATACACACTAGGTGAAAACTGACTTTTTATTTTTTTATTTAAAATACATTGAATTTTACCTTCTGTCTTTAAATCACATATTATATGAAATCATGGTTCAGCACCAGGATAATTATTAGAAAAAAATTTGCCCATTTCATGTGGTATGTTCTGACTGGCTGAAACGGTGCAGCCTTAGGATTACTGACACAGCTACAAAGTTATCTTGATTTCATTTTAATATGCTCTATATATCCAAAAAACTACTCAGTTACTATAGAACTACTAAATCATTACTCAACTGGTATCCTCAGACAGTAAACATAATGGTTTATATACATCAATAGTACTAACTTGAAAGCCTCATAGTCATATTTAATTTTAAGTTTTAAATATTGCTGTACTGAATTTTTAGGCAAATTGGATTACAGTATCACTATTTAGATCTTAGATTCCTGAAAGGTTAAGGACAATCATACAAAGTACTTTTTACTCCAATTTAAAATTAGTTATTGTCATGTTTTAATAGAAAGAGAAAAAGAAAATAGTAAAGTTAGGTATTTTCTGTGGGTAGAAAACGGGGTCATGTTTATAAATACTGAGCTTGGGCTAGCGGAGATTTCAAGGAAGTTTGCCATATTAAGGAAAGGTAAAACCTTTCAAATGCAGTTAATCAAACATGACCACACAAATATGACTCCCCACAATGGCATTTATCCTACTAATACGATAAACCAATAGTTCATCACCTACTTAAACGACCGCTGCAGATCAAAATGAGTCTTGCCAATTCTCTCATGGGGTCAGCTATGACCACCCATGAAAACTTCACTCTTTCATCTCCTTTATAAGTGGAAGGACTGACAGATGGCTGCAGCTGTTCCAGCCAATCATAGCATCCTTAACGCTCGCTGCCAGGACCGGCTGCCATCCGTTGCCCAACACGATCAGGCAGTAAGTAGGTCTATAAACTTATTAGAACAGCATAAACTTGTAATCTATTAAAATCAAAATAAACAGGAAAGGAAGCCTGAGAGCCAGTTTCTTCAGAGAAAAATGCTAATTATGAGGTTTTCAAATAGTCCAGCTTTTTTGGGGGTTGGGCAAGGCTTAGGGTCGAGGCATTAAAAAGCCAGTTGGTAGTATTAAACTCTTGCTTTATGATTTATAGGGCGGCCAAAAACTCACTCCAGGCTGAAATTTACTATCCCAGGCCTAGAATAGTTAAAAAAAAAAAAGTCATAAATATGGAAGAAAAACCAAACAAACACAAAACAGTGGTTTCAGGTGATTTTTGGCACTCCTTCAATGCAAAAGTGGCTTTATTCGTTTACAATTTTTTTTTAAGTCTGAGATTCATTACTATGAATTACTTTTCTAACTAAAATTGGGATTGGGTTATTTTAATGCTAAGTTACTATCACTGTATCTTTTTTAAAGCTTTTCAGTATGAAGAGTTATCATAGTTTTCAAAGGAATGTCAATGGTTTGACTTACGGTTAAAAGCCAGGAAGTCAGGGGTGGAAATTTCATCTGTGAGCCACACAGATATACGAAACCATTTAAGAAATTAACAGTGTATGTTAAAGATGCAACATCAGCTCCATTTTTATCCATAACTAGACTTCATTAGTTTTGTGGGTTCAAAACTGACATTTAAAAATAAAGGGAACTTAAGTTTTTGTGACTTAATTGGGCACTCCTTAAATAAAGAGATATTTAAATGTTTGCAGAACCTTAATGTCTTTCCAAAATAAGCCTTGGGCTACTCAGCTATACTTTCCTATCACCTCAAGGAGTCTGTACTGCTGATGGAAGCCATTTCTTCTGCTAAATCCTGCCTGTGAACTCTAACAAGAGCTTTTAAGCATACTAAACAAAGTCTCCTGGGAGACACTACTGTTAAAACAAAAACTGGAACCAATTTTTAAAGTGAACTTTCTGCAATCATTAGAGGATGCAGATCTTCAGAAGATGAGGAAACTTGTTAGAGGAGAGGGAACAAAAAGCCAAATGTAAGCAGAGAGCACATGCCAGTCACTCCTGAGGGAACAGAGGTGAGGTATAGAAATTGACTGCTGCATTTCTACTTCCCACCAAAACCACAAACAGGCTGTTTCAGGGGACTAACACAAACAATCTGTAGATAAATACGTCTACCTCATTACTTGAGAAGAGTGTTAAAGAGCACACTTCTTGACTGAATATTTCTGGTTCTACATGAATAATCTCATTCATGCAGAAGAAGGTGCTGTACATTCGCATGGAACGTTTGCAGCATGTACGTGTGTCAACCTGGAAGCCGCTCAGTTCTGTCTGCAAATCTGGTCTGTAGTCTTCTGGCGTGGATTTTTACTGCAAAACTTAACAAACATTCTCTGCGGCCAAATGACCTTGAACTGTTTCTTACCAAATTTCACAAGTGAAGTGAGTTTGAGTCTGGTGAATACCTGGATGAGACATCATTATATTAAATTACACTTCAGTGAAAAATGACAACAGTAGCTTAACCAGCACCAGGAAATGGTGGGACTTAGCTGTAAGGACATGCACAAAGGCGACTGGGATTCAGGCAACTGCTGGCTCCACTCAAGACTACCGCATCTAGCAAAGCCAAGGTAAGTAGCATACCTAAGGGGAGGACAGCACATGGAAAATGGGACCCAAAAGATTAGTGAGGTTCTTCCTTTCTGCCTCAAATGGGAATGGCAAACAGCCATATAGGACAGACACTCTGCTAAGAGACATGCATATTGACACGTCAGCTCACCAGCCTGTAAGGCGTGCCTTCTCTCTGGCACCGAAACCTGCACCATCCTGGAGTTACACCTTGTGCAGTAGCAGTAATGGCAGGCACACTGCTCAAGTTTCATGCCCTAAAAAAGTACTGAACTGAGATGGGAGATAATAAAAGAGAAACGGCCATCCCGAATGGTTCATTAATAAATTGGGTCAAATCAATCCCATTTTACTTTTGACAAAGTATAGTTCTAACGGGGGATGAGGACAATGATTATATTTGGATCATGATCAATACGTAACATCAACTCAGGTGACGCCCTTTCAAGAAACCTGAGGAAAAACAGTCTCTTTATTTACTGAAGTTACCACGACATAAATGTTTACCTGTATTCAAGGACGAGTTAACAAGAATTTTCTTGGAGTACAAATCAAACAGGATTGCACAGAAGGCATAAAGCAATAGTCTTGATTATCACTGGGTGCAGTGGAGGGTACGCCTGTAGGGCTTGAAAGTTGTGTAGGCACTGCAAGGCTGAAATGCAGGACGGTTTACATACTCTAAATTGCTTCTCTGAAACAGGTCTTGCCTAACCATCCTTGGTTTATCACCTTGCTAGTCAACTGCTATATATACTTGCACTTGAGAGGAAAAGATTTGCATCAGCCAATAACAGGTACGTGTGCTGCCTACCTAAAATTTGTCTGCTGGCCTTCCTGGGCTCCCTCTGCAGGCACTGCACCAATGGAAAGAGAAACTCAGCCGCTGCAGGACTTGGAGCACCTCATTTATGTAAGTAAGTTATGAACATTACAGAGAACAAAATCCTATGCCAAACAATCATGGCGAAAAATTCTGTAGTTGTCAGAAAAATATCAACACTTATTTTAGCTCCAGAGAAACTTCTAATATTGTAAAAATTGAAATACTGGGGCGAGGCTGATGAAATGCAACTCAGTTGATAGTTGATACTTAATAAAGAAAAACCTTCAAGAAAGAATACATGGCTGTTGCTACCAGGCTATTACAAACGCTAACCTTGGAACAGGACTCCAACGGGGAACTTGGAATAGAGGTTGCAGAAAGCGTAAGATGGTATTATTTATAACCTGGCAGGCAGGACTTCCAGAAACTCAGTTCGCCAAAACAAGCTGATTCTCCTAGCTACAGGTAAAATAACATTCTGAGTAACTTAAAAAGTTCGAAAAATACATAAATAATAAAAATATTTCAGCAGCCAGATATCGGCCTTTTTTCTGTAGTATTTGATTCAACATGTTTCAGTGAGTACATCGCTAACCAATGTTTCTAACAGATGTGCACGTTATACTACCTGACCACATAATAAATTAACCTTCCTAAAAAAGTAAACCAAAAGAAAGTAGAAATTCCTTGACATCTGTAGGATGTCAAGGAAATTAATCAGTTTGTTTCAAATAGGAGATAATTAACTTCTAAAATTTTTTGTATTATATTACAACTTTATCATCTAGCTGTTCTCAACATGCTTTCCTTTTACATATCCATCGACACACTGAACAACAAATTCCTTTCAGAACTTCCAGACAGTGTCACAAAGACCACTACAATTTTTCCATTTAATTATTAATAGTAAAACATTAAATAGCTTATATAAAACACGTGGCACAGCAGTTTATCAAAGCAAGAATGCTCATGTGATTTCCTATTAAGAATATGTTTGGCCTATTTATTACAGAACAGAATAGACTTATTATTACACACAAGTAGCTTTTTATTAGGAGATATTGGTATTTAATCTGAAGCGTATCAGAATTATCTGACTAGATCTCTACCTGATGTAAACCAGACTGACTTGGGCCTCTATATATATGGTTCAGCACTGCAAGTAGTTTTCAGTTTCTCTAATCATTGCAAAAAGATTCCCAGGAATTTTATACCTGGGAAAACCACCAGAACATTTCTTTTTCAAGAAAACACAGATCACTTTCTTCATGCATTACTTTTTTTGATAGTGTCCTAATGAAAGTCATGTCTACATGATGACAGTAGCTGAACATTCCTCTTGTCCACTCAATTATCTATGAATTCAACCCCCTTAAACAAACAAATAAAAAGATGGGGTGGGGGTGTGGGGAGAAGCTGTAGGGGCAGACATTCCAACCACTTCTATCTTCAGCTGGCACTCCTAGTAATACATCAGCGGTCTTTTGCAGATTTGGTATTTCTGGTAGGTTAGTTTCTTAATGTAGTAATTTCAGCCGTAAGTTTTAAAGTTAGTGTCCTCATGTGCTTTAGCAAAGAGTTTGGAAATAAATGCCCAAACACATGTTAAGAGATTGGAAACAAAATGCAAATAAAAGAACTCAAAGATTTTCTGTTTTATTTTTAGGTGTTCTTCTTCCCAATGCCTCAGTATATGTATTGCTCTCAAAATGCCATATAGCAAAATTGCTAGTTTATTTGAGATAAAGCAAACAGTAGGTGCTTACCTGTAGGAGTACTACTGCGAAACGAAGAGGAGGGAGTGATTGGAGGGGTGACTGGAGGAGTAAGGCTTCCACTGCTGTGGCGAGGTGGAGTAGATACATTCCCACGGGACACTGTGCTTGACAAAGTCAAAGAGAGTTTCGGCTGAATCTTTTTCTTCAAAGACTCCTGCTCACGTCGAGCTGCATCGGTCATAAATCTAGAACAAAGACAGTCATGAGGATGAGAGGCTTAAAACACTATCTGCAAGCAAGCTTTACATAAAGATAAAGTAAGTATTTTTCACCCTCTATGACCAACTGGAGCTTCAAACTTATCCGTAAGTTCCTCTGCAACACAGGGGTTTCAAGAATACAAAATTCTCCATCAACAGCTTTCTTCTATCATTCAAAATCTGGGCCGTTTACTTCTGATTTTGAGAGAACTTAGGTTAGACATTTGCACCATGTGCAAACACTTAAGTTTTTTTTAAACTCCCAGAAGACACCAGCATTGCACACAATATTATAACAACTATACACAATCCTTTCCAATAACTACACTCAACCCCTTCCAGTAGCTGAGTAGCTATAACAGATAAAAATGCTAGTGGCAAATGTGTTGACTCTGAAGGTCAGAGGAACAGTATGAATTGCCTCATGTAGATACATCATTTCCAACTTGGGATAATCCTTTTTCTAAAGGTTTAGACAATGTTGCCTGACATAAAAGATGTCCAATTAAAGTGCAATTCCTCAAACTGGAGTTCACAAATCTTGAAAATCAAATGAGGTCTCTCCGGAGAGCTTTGGGACATGCTGCTGAAGGCCTAATGCAACTCAAGGTTCGTCTCTCTGGGATGCTGAGATGAAATTCCACACGTGTGGTACAAGCTGTGCACTGGTAGTGCAGTAATGCCAGCAGTGCAACTTTCTGCATGGGATCTCTCACCTGGCATAAAGAGGGTTTTTTCACTTTTATTCTGATTCCTTCAAAAAAGAACAACTGAAGTGAAAAAGGCCTATTCCAAGTGCCCACACAGACTTACACCAGAACACCTGACACTGCTTTATGCTGACATTCAAAGAAAGTGGCACTGCTGGCACCCATATTAACCCTCACTTGAAAAGACTGGGGTTCCCCCACAACAGCATCTCTGCAACTCACACTTGACGAACGTAGCACTCAAGCAATACTTTAATCCTTTGTCTTTCTTCTTCGCTGCATACAGAGACATCTTAAAGGATTTCTAAGAAGACAGGCTAAAGTTAATCACCTTCTGTCCTTCATGCTAAAGTACAAACTACCCTGACAGTGAGTAAAACAGAGTAAGAAGTTAAGTTACACTCAGATATTTGTCTGACCAGGTTAAAGTAAATCAGATTTTAGGCAAGACACCAGCTTTACATGGTGAGCTCTTACAACCTTGGCAAACCATGAAAGGTGCATTCAGAGAGGTGAGAATATGGTGCAGTCAGTACGCTGCACTCACCTCAGAGCCAGCTGTCGCCCTGAAACTCACATCTGCAATCCAGTCAGGAAATGGAGTGACAAAAATTACCAGCAATTATTTGTATTGCACTAAGCAAGAGTGACCTGGCTTGCTCTCAATAGTCATGCTCTCCTCCGAGGATCCTAGGAAAGAGAATGAGGCAGACTCAGGGATAGAAGCAGCCACAGAGAACACGTGGAGGAAATAAAGAAGATGCTGAGTTGTATTGAGTGTAGGTGGTAAGGTTTTGGTAGCAGAGAGGGCTGCAGGGCGAGAAGATTTCAGGGGCTACTTTGTGCCAGACACAGCTGGTTTCAGCCAGCTCCACAATGGACCACCACAGGATGGAGCTAAGCCCATCAGTGAAGCTGGTGGCACCTCAGTGAGAACATATTTTAGGAGGGGTCAAAGATGAGGAAGGGTGAGAAGAGGAAACTACAGAGGGAATAAAAGAATAACAAGGCCAGTGGAGATGGAGGTGCTGCATGGTGGAAAGCAGTACAACCCTGGAGGCACTGCAGCTGTGCATGACCAACATCAGAGCACTGGAAAAGAGTGAACAAGCAAGGGGCAACAGAGGGAAACCACTACCACCCTGACCCCAACTCCTGCACCAGTTGTTGCGTCACCGAAGGAACTGAGCATGGCCTGCAGCAGTAGCGGGGGAAGAGAGGTATCTAAAGTGAAGTGAGCCTGGGAGCGAAGGTGACCCTGGGAAAGGAGAAGGAAATGTGGCTCTTTTCCCTCTAAGTGTTTTAGGGTTTCTATTTTGTTTCTCAATAACCAAGACCTTGATCAGTAATTAAATAGTTACGCTAGCTGGCAATAAATTAAGTGAATTTCCCCAGGTGGAGTCTTTTTTGTCTGTGACAGTACTTGGTAAGTGACACCCCTTTATTTCAGCCCATGAGTTTTCTCACTCCTGCTCCTCCTGTTTTCTCTTCGATCCTGCTGGGGTCAGGGATGCAGGGGTCAGTGAGCCAGCAGCTATATAAGTACCTGGCTGCTAGCTGGGGCCAACCCATCACTCTACTGAATTTTTTGTCATGTGACAATTGTATTTGCTATGTGACCAGACTGCCTGTCATGCGACTTGACATTCTTTATCGTATGAGAAGACATGGAAGCAGCCCCTGATGTATATCCAGAATCTGACAGAGGACTGGGACATCCACCTTTAGCTCCTGAGGAAGAGCAGCAGAGCCTGAGGAGAGGGAGGCAGACAGAACACTGCCACACCAGTCAACTGGTTCACAGTTTATATCCTGCCCATCATATGAAGGAACAGGCCACAGGCTGGCTGGACAAACTGATTCTGCAGACTGTAGTACCACAACAATTACACTGAGCACGGCCATCGGGACATACTGGGTCTCACAGCAATACATGGTGTCTGCCACAGCATCTGCAACATGTTGCCATGGGACAGTTTCTTCTCTGGGCCTCAACCAACAGTTTAAATTAATATGAATCACTATATTAGTTTAGGCTCCATAGAAACCCAACATTTTGTGACTGCTGGCAACACATGGGATGTTTGGGTGGAAGCTGGGTAGATTCTGCTGGCTGTGAGTCCAGACCTGACTGCACTTACAGAGAGAACTCTCAGAAAAAACAGCTCTTGTGGAACAGTAAGGGGTGCATACGGAAGAGAGGAAGAAAAAAATGGGCTTGCAGGCATCTGTGCCAAATATGAAAGAAAAATTTGGCTTAGATATCAGAAAAACAACTCTTTTGAAAAAGAGATTTGTGTATTTTAACACAGCCTCAAAACACTCTGGCATAAAATTTTAAGTACCATTAAAGCACTGAAGATGTATCCTGCCCATCCATACGACCAAGGCATTAGTAACAGAATCTTTGCCACGATACGCAACATCAACGCACAATACGCAGACATTAATAAACAGGTATATGACATGACAACTTATCTCCTTTGAACAGACACAATACATCATGTCAAACCCAGGTATGGCATTTGTATGAAGTTAGTATTTAAAAGCATACATCCATAGTAACAGTTCAGTTTTAGACTTCTCTCCTCTAAACAAAGGTGCAAATATTATTGAGAAAACAGTCCCCAAAGAGTAGTCTAAACTTCATTCAAACAAAAAGAAGTAAAAGGATTTTAATAAAATGGGTGCTCAGTACACATTTGCTTTCCTCTAACTAGGAAACGTCTAATTCACTATTTTTGGAATTTATACTATGATGTATGCTTGCTTCTGGGTGGAAAGCTTTATTCCTTAAGAAAATGTTATGGCAACGTTGTAAATCCTTGAGAACTTGGAAGATAACCTTATGTGTGAGGTTATATTAAAAGCAGCAGTATGAACGCTGCTATTTAATAAATCCAGCCACAAACAACAATGTTAAAATAATATTGAGGTATAACAGTTCTGTTTGAAGTCCATGAAAATCAGGAAAATTTGAAGTTACAGCTGAAACTTCTCCCTGTCCTGTTAACTCGCTCTCATTTGGGCTACGCCTGTTCCAAAACCCCATTTGTTGTCTACATTATAAACCTGAAAGAAATGGAAGGCTGAGTCTGCTGAGAAGTTCGTTTCCTGATAATCTCAAGTATGGAATTAACCTTTTTAGATCCAAATAGTCCCATACATGTTAGCTGAAGCACTGGCAGTGCTATGGTTTCGAAACAGAAACTTGTTTAAATGGATTAAAACCTCCTCATTTTTCAGTATTTTAATTGAAATGTAGTATTATACTTGTGGACTAACTGCAGTGGTGTTCTTCAAAGCTTACAATACAAGCACTTTAATGATGGGTACAGAATGACATTTCCAAATAAGGCTTTAATTTTCATGTTGAAAGTATGTTATGGTTGCAACATCAAGTGTTCAGACATGAAACACGTTGGAATTAAGGTTGAATACTGGTCTCTGAATCACCCAATTGCATTACAATTTCCCCTGCCTCATTTAAATGTGCAAGATGTGTGGGAAACAGACACAAACTGTAACTAACAAAGGCTTCTGTAAGATTGCTTAGGTTAAATCCCATCTTCTTGCTTAACAGTCTCTCTCACCATCTTCAGATCTGCTTCCTTGCTGAGCAAACCCACCTCTGCTATTTTCAACTCTTACTCGCAACTCCATAACCCTGCTCCTCCAGTTTCACCAGCACATAGATTTTAGTCATCTTCCCTGTTGCTTAGGATTGTGTTTACACCCCATAAGCCTCTCTCTCAAAATCCAATATACCACATAGGCACAGTGAAACAAGGAGAATCATTCTGCTCCCAGCCATTCAGTGACCCTGTTTTGACAAGCATGGGGTTTGTGTGCTTTCTTGCAGATGGTTCATCATGTCAGCCAGGAGCCAGCTCCTGAGAAAGAAATCTCTTCTACCCCCATTTTTTCTTGTCTCACCCTTTCACCTTCCTAATAATTCAACTCCCTGCTCCAAAACACGTAGTTGCAATGATTTCTTCAAGTGCTTGCAGCAACTTTAATAAACATGAGCAAAATATAGTATTTCCCCCTCCTCTCATTCCCTGGAATGGTTCAAGTATTTTTATTGAAACTTTCCCAAGAAATTCAGCCTGAAGGAGGCACCCAGCATGGAAAATTTCAGCCCAAACAGCTTAATGTTGGCAATGTAATAAGCAACTGAAACAGTCTTATAATGGAAAGTGTTGCACAACCTTCCATATAGGTGGCAATATAATACAAACAGCGTTAGCTGTTGTTGCTAACATAAAAATTCACAGAAAAACAGAGGCAATGTTCAAATGAAAAAAAGCCTTTTCAACTCAAACCTTTGCGATGTTTTTAAGTCCCATTGCCACCAAAAGCTCTGGAATCAAGAATGAACAGAAGCAGAATATACTCTCTCAAAAATTTCCTTGAGCCATTAGGTTGTACTGTCTGTTTCAGGATCATGTGCCAGTATGACTCATATGATGATGCCAGAGTTACTTTATCATAAAACTCGTACTACACACAATCCTGAGTTTGAAGAGCTCTGGACTAATACACCCAGACTGAGGGTAAGGGTAGTTAGAAAAATGAGTTGCAAATAAAAAGCAAGTTTTTACTTGAAATCCACTTGAAAGAAAAAACCAAACAGGCTGCCCTTCAGAATGTATCTTCTTAATAATGGCCATAAGGGTATGGGTGCCCTTTCCTCCTCTTTCTCACTGTTGGTGATGCAGGAAGTTACCTCTGCTTGAACCAGATCTGTTTCTACGTCCACAGACATTTAGATAGTGTAAAAGGTGCATCACAGCTACCTTGTGGAACCTGAATATTCATTTGCTACATTTGGTTTCTTCATGATCTAGTCTCCAAAATATACACAAACAAAGGAGACGATCACTAGCCTATCGTCCTCCAGTTACGGTGCACACATACACTAGAGAGGGAATGGGGACTATTCTGAGCTTGCAAAACAAGCAGATTACACTGAGGAGATGCTCAAGCCCAGGACTGCTCCACACCACTGTCCCGTTGTTGGACACACACCAGCTTAAAAAAAATGACAGCACTAGCTGACAATAACATATATACCTTGTCCTGTACCTCACCACTGAGAAGCTGCACTAAACCACAATGGGAAAATGTAGCAGAACAGAATTAGTTCAGCTCTCTTCTCATTATCACTCAGAAATTACAGAAAAACATTCAGCTCATATTCACGTTTGCCTAATTTGGCTTATCTGTACTGGGAAAAGCCCATCGCCTTTCACTGAACATAAGAAATCATGCTGCTTAGCTTCAACCACTTGCATTTCATCAGACTGCTCCTTAGCCCCAACACTTCGCCAACTTCAACATTGATTGGAAAGAACAGAAAAAAAAATATCCATGGTGCTTTATAGCAGATTTGTGCTACCCTCTGGTTGTACTATATTTTGATGAAAAGTGGCCGAACTTACCTGACGCATGGGGCACGCACTAGCTTAACTACATACTGAAAGTCCTACATGAATTCTCCTGCCTTTTATTGCCTTTACAAGCAAAGAGAAAGCAATGTGGATTGGTTTTGCTAATCCTGGGAAGAGGAGACAACTGTTAAGTGGAACTTTTACTATGTTACGCAGAAATCTGGTGACATCTAAATGGTGGGAGTTGAGGAGTAGGCTGTCTTGTCTCCTGGGAAGGATGAACTTCACAAAACTGGGCCAAAGCAGAGACAATCAATGTCCCCAGGAATGCTCTGCCGCATTATTTATGTGATAATAAGAAAATAAATATACAAGCAAGTTTCATACCATCCATTAACTCAAATTATTTGATAAACACCCTTGAGCACTCTCACATACCATTCTTCGTAGTCAGGGAAACAGAAGTATTCTGCAGCTCTGTACAAAACTCTCTTGCTTCACAGAAGCTGTGGAGCATTTTTTTTCTTTAGAGATCTTCCATTACAGTTTTAGCAAAACCCTAAAAAGAAATGTCAGTGTAAAAAAGCCCCATTAAACTGTGTGCATAATCACACACATTCCTCCTTGCTATTTAGATTACAGAGTATTTGCATAGTGTTGAAACATAAGATTTAAAAAAACTGCCTTCTGCTTGTCTTGTTTTATCTGATTTCAAATCAAATAAAAAATCAAAAATGGGGAAGAAACAGCACAAAACTGTAATCCTCTCTCAATTTTCCTCCCAAACCTGTATCACATTTCACAACAGGCCCTAGCTATGTCAAAGAAATCATTAAAGGGCATTTCTAAGTTTCTGGAAAGAACAGTTTCAGTCTGAAACACAACACATCTAAATTGGACACATTCATCTGAGACCAGGTCTTACAAAGGAATTCAGTGCTTGTTGTCAGTATCAGTCGTACTCAGACTCAACTACTGAAAGCTTTTACTCTGTCCTAAATAAGGCATACTTATGACAAACTGATGAGTAGCTTAAAGAGACAGGACAGAATCACGTTTATTTTCAGTATTAGTCTTATGAATAAATTATTGCTGGTACAGCTCCTTCATTTCCGTCATTCAACCTGTTTTCTCAAGATGTAAGAATATTATCACCACAAAATCAGCTATAGTGTAATACACATTCTTCTGAAAATGTGCATCTTCAACAGATGTAGTAGAGATTATCAGGATGCTAGTGTACCTTAAGGTTCAAAGCAGCCTTTGCATTGCATTTCTGCCTCATCTCTGACTCTGACTCGAGTGCAACATGCAGCCATACGCATATTGCTGTCAGTAGACTCAAGGCTGCAGCCTTAGGAAATCTGTTCAATATGATCGAGAGTTCAGTGGGTTTACTGTAATTGCTTACTCTTCACGCATTCTTAAAATATACAGTAAGACACAATAAAATATCTACCAAGTAGATATTTTGTGCTTCTAGCATGGAAAACTGATACAGATCATTGAGTAATTTAATATGTAAACATATGTCAGTGGAGCTAATGGATGGTGATAGGCCAAATTATCTATTATTTCTCAAACATAATAAAAATGAAGCAGCAGTTATCTAACGATTCCAAACCATACACTTGCCTACAGTGAAACATGTGTTTATTCACTGTTGATCAACACATGCAGTGTTAAAAGTACTGGAAGGGAATTTAGTGTCTCTCTTGATCTCGGGAATACACAAACACGACCACCAGTTTGAATTATATTTCATATTAAGGTTAACATAAATCCCAAACACCGAACATAAGCCCTACCTTCCCATTTCATATGTATTTCACATATAAATTTTAATATTTTCTGTTTGGAAAAGAGGGCTTTTTTCTTCTGTCTGTTTGGTTTTTTTCCTTCTTTATTTTGTTAGCACCATGCTTACACTTATAGTACTACATCTGCTTTTCACAGAGCACCAAAGTAATCTTTAATTTAAAATAAAAACCATCTCAAACTTAATCAGTGTTGTATGTTTCTCCCACCACAAAAATCGCTTTTTACTTAGAAATGAATGCTCTGTTCTGAATATTCCAAAGAAGGATTTTTTTTTAAGGTTTTTGTTTGGTTTAAAAACAACATTGTCTTTTGGCCTTTTCTTTCTTGAATTTCCTTAGGTCATGCAGCAAATGCAAAATCCAGGACTGCATTTTACTTCATGTTTTTTAAAAACTGGCAGAAAAAATGCACACTGGATAGATAACATTAGAACAGTGATGTAATCTGGACAGATGCAGTCTTATTTTAGATATTTCATTCATAATAAAAATTCATTACTTATCCCCTGGACTGATGGCAGGGACTCAAAAAGAAGCCCACATCATCTTTCTGTGGTTGTTAAAATAAACAATGACATTTCCGTGTTTAAAAGGAACAAAATTAGAGCTCACCAAAATCAACTGAACAGAGTAACAGTAATTTCCAAAACATAAGAAACATATTGCTAGTTCTCTTCCTTTCCCCTCCCACTTCTTTACCCCTTTTTTCCACCCTATTTTGAAGTAAATGTGTGGGTTTCAGAAAGGAGCTGTAACTTATCCGCAGCTTCAAAATTCTGTAATTTCCATGGAGTGAGAGGCAATAGTTAAACATGAGATTCTTCAAGGAGGTTAATTATCAGGAAGGCAAGTGCTGTTTGGCATGACATTGTCACCTCTGTTACAAATCAACAGGAGTTTAAAAACCAGCGATAACCCTCTCAAGCACATCCGAACAAAGTGCCTCGACATGAACTTAGTTCTTACCAAACTAACTCCAGAGTTTTGCTCTTGGCAAAAAAAGGATCATTCGGGTAGCGTAAAACACTTGCAGACTTTCTCACAGTTGGAGAGATTTTCAAAACGCTGCAGCAAACCTCTGCCTTTAGTGTAACACAGCAGTTGTCATTTATGAAATCATCCTCCCTGCATTTACCAACAGGCTTATTAGGACATTCATCAGCCTTGGCTTTGCTTACGGCCATTAACGAACAAACCAGTCATCGCCTGCTGCTAACAACAGATTCTTTATGGATTATTGCTTAATTAATTGTTGAATATAACTTCATGAATCCTTACATTTCAGTTCACATCCTCGTTAATATACAAGAATAATGTAATGCCACACGGCCGTAAAATGTCAGAGACCAAAACGGGAAGGAATCTTAGCAGACATCCATAATGTGAAATATAAAAAGAGTATTTGTATATTTAAAGTATTTTTAAAAAGCACATAATTTCAAAAATGCACTCTTGACAGTTTTTAAAATTGCATCACATATATGAAACGCCCAAATTAATTTTCTTAGGATTTGGTTACTATAATGACTAAAGACGGTCTTACATGTAAGAGTACTGATGGTACCTTTTCAGTAATATTCTAACTTAACCTACCAGTTATTCAATTTAAGTATTTTAAATATTTTTATTTCACATTTTATGACTTATTAGACTCCTCTATGCTCTCACATGAACGACATGCAAAATTCTTGAAGGTAGAGTAAAAATTTAACTTTTCTTTTAGTGGGAGAAAAGTGTGGGTGGTGTTAAATTGTATTTGTCTTTTTATTTGTAGAAAGTGTAAACTTAAATATTAAATATTAAGTTAAATTTTAAACTTAAAAATTTCTAATCTCTTTGGAGAAGATAGAATTAAGCTACTTATAGAATAATAATAATAAAAGGGTCTGTATCGCCTAAGGTTGACTTGAATCTCAAAATAGTTCTTGTGTGGGACTAAGTAGTGTACCAGCCCTGCTCTGGCTCCCTGCATAGGCTCCAGCATTGTCAAATTGCCTAGTTCCAGTAGGACTTTTTACTTTCAGATGTGCTTAACCTAAAATATCGTATTTTTTTCCATTACTGGTCCACCCTCTGTCTTTCTTGAACAGCTTATTATAACTATATATGTAAAAACAATCTCTTTCAGTCAGCCCTACATAGAAATAGATCTGTGTACGCATGTCACACTTTACTGTTGGAGCTGGTTTGGTTTTATTGATGCCTCAAGGACTTTCAGCTTTAAGAAGGAGGAAGCTGAAATGTCAGATATTTTATTTCTGTAACGTTCCATTTATGTCTGGGTATTCTTGTGTCATTTCATACTGAGTTCTGAGAATTCAAGTCAACACCCAAGGACAGATTCATCAAGCAAGAATTTAAAAACAGATACTATCACAAAGCATTGCTTATTACCTATAAGGACGTCTACTATCAATCTGCATAAATAAGCCAATCTTTGGTATTTAACACAGTAGTAAACACATTAATCAACACATTTTTCAGTCTTCCAGAAATGTATCACCTACACTGTGATGCTGCAGTGGCTCCTCCAGTAGCATCAATAGGGTAAGCAATCCAGAATATCCATTCAACAGAAATAGGGTAAAAAGACACTGTGCTAATAAGCTGCATAATAAATTAATTCTTAAAATCTAAAGGCGCTCATTTTCTTTCAGATACAAAGACACTAATGTCACTTACAATGCATACACTGCTTGGTTTTATTTTTAAAGCAACTCTAAATCTGTTTGGGAGGACACCGATACAGAATAATATGACCCTCCCACTGAGAAGGAACATTCAGCTCAAAAGATGCTCTCCTAAGCTTAAAATGTAAGTGAAGATTTAGATGGAGAAGCATTTTTTAAAGCTGATTTATTAATCCGTATTCAGAGGACTGGGTGGAGTAAAACTTATAGCGGAAAATTGCAGCAATCTTGCATTAGGAATGTGAAATGTCTGGTCTTAATCAACCAAATTTTCAGAGATCGAGAATAGTTTGGAAAGACGATAGAAACTTAGAAACAACCCAGCCCCACTAAAAAGGCAAACTGATCATTTGCAGTCCTTCAGACTCTGCAATGAGTCACACAGCCATAAAATAGCCTATAGGAAAGATTCCTCCTAAAAGGCAAGAAAGAGCAGGTGAAGGTAGACAAGGGAAAGTGGAGAAGGAAGAAGAAAACCTTCACGTGTTTTCGCTCCTTCATACAAAAGAAAGAACAAACTCTCATTTCTGTAATTACATACTATTTTTAAAATGTATCTTTCTACACTTTTAAGCTGATTTGCCTGGAGGAACAAATGACTGACAAAGTTAACAGTTAATTTTGTAATCACTGTATTAGTAGAGTGTGAGTGTGGGGAAAGTACCTAAGACTCAAGAGTAAATCCCGAGGTCCCATTATTCATCCGTGAGGTATAAAAGCAGAACACTGATTTGCATTTTGAAATTTTCTTCCCGTTACTCTCGGGGTGTGCTATCGTACCAGACTCAGGCACGTCTGTAAGAGCAGTAAATCCCCCAATTTCGCTCAGTCTAACAGAAACAATTCCCTTGTCGGCAGCCACCCTGCCACCTCCAGCTCGGAGTGATCTGATGAAACCGGTGAAACCCTGCTAGGACGCGGAAGAAAAGGACTGGCATCTGAATAACTAACAATGTGCTGCCTCTCAGGCAGACAGCAGGGAAGTTCCTTCAGCGCTGTTTGATGTGCTTTGCTGGCGTTATTGCAGAAACCTGTTTTTTCATTAGGTAAGGAAAAAAACCCCAAAGTTGCGATGAAGCCTGCTAAGTGAGATTACGAATCCACCGTAACACAATGATTGAACAGAAAATAGATGGTGTAATACAGAAAAGCCTAAGACTGGCAAGTGGAAAAATTATAAATGACTATTTTAATTAATTTCCTAATGTAAAACACAGCTGTAGTAATGTTGGCAAGTATCACCTGCCTGTTTTACGTTTGTTAAATGAAATCATGCTCTTTAATTGGGTCTTAATGTACAAAAGTATGTTTTATTTACTTTTTATTACAATATCAGCATTTTAACTTTCAGTTTGCTTGTGCAAAAGCTTTATAAATTACTTGAATCACTTAAATCTGAATACTATAATCTGCAGTTACAATGTACCAGTTTGAGTTTCAACAATTAAATGCCTTTTTTGTGGACTCCCGCTGCTATGTGAACTAGCTGTAGGCTATTAAAATAATGAGTCCGGACTGAGTCATCTGATCTCAGCCTTGGTGCAAAGCCTGAGGAAAAGGATTTAGCCCACAATTCCTAGTCTGTTTACCAGACTAAGACCAGACTGTTGGACGCATTATCCCCGCGCTCC
>NW_010428509.1:0-10169 GCF_000710305.1 Buceros rhinoceros silvestris
AACAGCCCCCCTTTTCAAACCGCGACATACATGAATGTCTGCTTGTTCCTTATTTGTTGGCAGAGCTCTCTGTGTTTATATCGTTTAGGATGGAGCTACGTGATGAATCACAAAGTATAAAACACGTCCTTCAGGAGGGGAGGTTGTACCCTCATCCCAGTTCAGCTGCTGGCCCTGGTGGGTTCCTCGCTGGCCCGGGGTCCTGGGAAGGTTATCTGGAGTGCAGTTGCTTCGTCAGTCTCCAGCAAAGGGAGCAGTAAGAGAGGAAGGAGACCAGTACTTCTTGCTTTTTCCTTTGGAATAATGCCCTAGAAACAGGGAGCCTGCACTGTTACAAAAGTTAATACAATTACCTCATTCCATTAGATGTCTTCGGGCTAATGAAGAAACTGGGTGCGTGCTGTTCTGGGTGTGTCTCCCTCACTCTCTGCTACACAAGCGGGACGTAACCTGCAGAACCTGAGAGCTCAGTCGGTGCTCTGGGCACTGCAGTCTGTCTGTCCTCCTTGCATTACCTGGGGTCAGTAGGTGACCAGCAACTTCAAACCTCTCTTCCACCATAAGCCTCTGTAAAGTCTTGGCCAGCTGACCTATGGTAGACCCATGATAAAACCCACAATGCACCAAAAATGTGATCCACTTGCCACAACTCATACAACGTGAGGTGCCTGTGCTGAGTGGTTGTGTGTGTTACATATTTCCCCCAGTACCAAGTATCTCTGCATGTTTATTAGAACTCTTTATATTCAAATAGTCATTGAGTTCCCCTCCAGGAGCTACACTGGAACACCAGGCTGCAGCTCAAGGTGATGCAAGGTGATGGAAGTCCAGTCCCTTGTGGTTTCTTTGGGTTGATGATGTGGCTGCAGAGCTGCTCTGTGTCAGTGAGAGGGAGTTGGGGGTTGGATGCCTGGGTGAGGAGGGTCTCCCAAACCCTGAGTTGGATATTTAATTGCTCGTGTTTCAGGGGTGTTGAAGTTGCATGGCAAAACCAGGTGCTTTGCAACTCCATAGTGTATTTGCAATAGTCCAAGTCAATCAAAGCAGAGGTGGATCTTCTGTCTCCAAGATACATCATCATATTTTTCAGGGGGAATATCCTAAGAGTTTATGAGTCCGGTACAGTCGTTGAACTCCCAGGTGCCATGGAGTGGCAAATAATGATGACTGAGCACGCTGAGGGTGTGGCAGCGTGTTCTCCTAGATGCTCTGTAAGGACGAGTTTCCTTTGGGGGTGTGTGTGCCCTGGGCTTCACACCTGCAGGCAGTGCCGAGGTCCCCTGGTCCTCCTGCTGCTCACAGGAGGAGGAGCTTCTCTCCCCTCTTGGCTTTGGGCAGGGCGAGCCAGTGGCTGCTCTGCTTTGGCCATGGGCACACAGATGAACATTTGCATTGCAAATACTCGCAGGTCAGGTGTCCCTCTGTAATGCGTGGAGAATTAAAAAGGCAGCAGCATTCCTGTCGCGTGTTAGAGACCACCCTGCCCGCCAGGTGTAAGCTACCTTCCTAGTCCTTGAAAGCTGTGAATTTTTGTAAAAGACTGTGGAATTTAAAGGTGAACCCTCATTTCCAAGAGTTGCTACCTTCTGTCATCCCACCCGCTATTGCACAGAAGCATCTAGAAATCCCGGGCTGTTTTTGATTGATGCTCCTCATAAAAAATTCAGTGGTTTTAGATTTAATTTCTGCAACACTTTAGGACTAATTATACAACAACCTGCTGCCAAAATTCCTTGGGTTTGGCTCCTGCAGTGATTTTTCTCCGTGTTGGATTCCACTCTGGGTTTGATTGTTTGCTGTGGGTAATGAGCATCTACTGCCTTGCTGTAACCCCCGTGTTTATTGCACAGCCGGCCCATCAAAACGAGGAGTGGGTTGAAAGCTCCCTCGTGGTGTGTGCGTATCTCGGAGTTCTGAGTGAGTCATACTGGAAAAGGAAGAGTCCTGTTTGGTTTTTTTTTAATCTCTAGATTAGTGATTTTTATTTTAAAAATCTTCATAGATCCTCCAGTCATTCTTTTGAAAGTCGCTGCATCTATTAAGTACTCATTTAATAGCCAATGATGTCAGTAACCTGCTTTATTGCCCTTACTCTTGTCTCTAATTTTTTTACAAACTATTGATTAATGTGAATATTGCAATACTTAATAATAATGAGAATCTTGGCCACAGTAGTTTCATCGCTGTGATTCAAAAGGTGTAAGTTCACCTTTGGAATCAACATACTTGTTTTACGCATTTATGTTTAACAATGTGTGGCATGGACCGCAGGGTGGGGACCAGGGGGGCAAAGTCCCTCCCACTAATAAGAGAAGATCAGGTGTGTGAGCAGCTGAGGAACCTGAACATATATAGGCCTATGGGCCTTGACGAGATGCATCCCGGAGTCCTGAGGGAACTGGCTGATGTAGTTGCCAAGTCACTCTCCATGGTATTTGAAAAGTCCTGGCAGTCAGGTGAAGTTCCTGGTGACTGGAAAAAAGGAAACACTGCAACCCTTGTTAATAAGGATAGAAAGGAGGACCCTGGGAACTACCAACCTGTGAGTCTTACCTCTGTGCCTGGTCATGGAACATAAGATCATGGAACAGATCCTCCTAGAAGCTACACTAAGGCACATGGGAGGACAGGGAGGTGATTCGAGACAGCCAGCATGACTTCATCAAGGGCAAGTCCTGCCTGACCAATGTAGTGGCCTTCTATGAGAAAGTGACTACATTGATAGAGAGGAGAAGAGATAGGGGTGTCATCTCTCTGGACTTCTGCAGAGCCTTTGACACAGTCTCCCACAACAACCTTCTCTCCAAATTGGAGAGATCTGGATTTCATGGGTAAACTGTTCAGTGAATGAGGACTTGGTTGGATGGTCGCATACAGAGGGTAGTGGTCAATGGCTCGATGTCCAGATGGAGATCAGGGACAAGTGGTGTCCCTCAGGGGTCCATACTGGGACCAGCGCTGTTTAGTATCCTCACCAATGACACAGACAGTGAGATCGAGTGCTCCCTCAGCTAGTTTGCAGATGACACCCAGCTGAGAGGTGGAGTTGACATGCCTGAGGAACAGAATGCCATCTAGAGGGACCTGCAGAATTGGGCCCGTCAGTGTGAACCTCATGAGGTTCAACAAGGCCAAGTGCAAGGTCCTGCACACGGGGTGGGTCAATGCTTGGTATCATACAGGCTGGGGGATGAAGAGGTTGAGAACAGCCCTGCGGAGAAGCCCTTGGCTGTACTGGTGGATAAAAATCTGGACATGAGCTGACAATGGGCACTCACAGCCCAGAAAGCCAACCGTATCCTGGCTGCATCACAAGAAGCATGGCCAGCAGGTGGAAGAAGGTGATTCTGCTGCTCTACTCTGCTCTGGTGAGATCTCACCTGGAGTACTGTGTCCAGCTCTGGAGTCCTCAGCACAAGAACGACATGAAGCTGTTGGAGAGAGAATCCAGAGGAGAGCCACAAAAATGATCAGAGGGGTGGAGCACCTCTGCTCTGGGGACAGGCTGAGAGAGTTGGGATTGTTCAGCCTGGAGAAGAGAAGGCTCCAGGGAGACCTTATTGTGGGCCTGCAGTACTTAAAGGTAAGACCTTTAAAGGTAAGAAAGACGGGGACAGACTTTTTTAGTCAGGCCTGTAGTAACAGGAACAAGGGGTGATGGTTTTAAACTGAAAGAGGGGAGATTTAGACTAGATATAAGGAAGAAGTTTTTTACAATGAGGGTGGTGAAACACTGGCAAAGGTAAGAGCTTGAAATGGATGATGCTGCATCCGTGGAAACATTCCAGGTCAGGCTGGATGGAGCTCTGGGCAACCTGATCTAGTTGAAGATGTCCCTGCTCACTGCAGGGCAGTTGGACTAGATGATCTTTGAAGGCCCTTTCCAACCCAAATCCCCTGCACGTATTTGGAGGACCCAGATCAAGATCTTTGTGTGTTACAAAATTCAACGTTTGTGTTGTCTGTGCGCAGCAAACTGCAGGTGAAGGCTGAGGGGGGCGTATTGGACCTAGTCAAGCACATGTGCTGCAAAGCTCCTCTTTGCAGCTCTCACAGTCATTTTTGCTGTTAGGATGCTTGAAAAGGTGGACAGACATAAGACTGGCTTAGAACTTAGGCAATAAATTAACGGCAGCCATTTGGTTTAAATTACCTTCTTCTTCAAGACCATCTTCTCCTGGAAATACTGTATTTCATCCTCTCTTCCCCTACGCTCCAATGCAGTGAGCTTACCCATATCGCTCTACTTGAGGTAACGCCGTACTTACTGTGACTGACAAAACCCTTCCTGGCTTAGTCTCCCTAACCTGGTGCCACTTGATGATTACAGCTGCAGGACACACCTCAGAGCACTCTTCTTCCTTCTGAAGACTTGGGCTCAAGACACCAACACCTCTGAGCCTCCCTCCTCCCAGTGAACATCCTCACCCTTGAGTTTTGACCTGAATTTCTACCCTTGCTCCTCAAAGTAGCCTGCTCCTCCCCGAGACCCCATGTGGGTCTGTTAGGGCACCTTTATTAACCACAGTTACCAAGGTAAGACACTCCTTCACCATAAATGTTAGCACACAGCCCAACCAACCCAAAGCTAACAAAGCTTCTTTAAGTTGCGCCAAGCACCAGGCACCCACCGCGAGGGACAGCAGGCGCCTGTATGTCCTGTGTCTGCACTACCCCTGGAGGTACCTCATGAAAGCACAGTGGGGTTGGTCCTAGAGAGCAGAACGATGCCTGGAACAGAGCTGCCAGGCAGGCAGGCCTTCACCCGCTAAACGCCCACGGGGCTCTTTCAGCAAAGGACGCTGTTCTCATCAGTTGTTTTAGCAGGTAGGAGACGCCTCCTCCTTGGTCTGAATCCTGCCCTCGTTTGGGCACTGCCGCACTTGCAGAAAACAAACATTTTGCCACATGTGTGTTTGCTTTTCTGCAGCACAGCAAGGGGGGGTGAGGACAGACTGACTGAAGGCACAAACAAGCTGTAAAGGAGGAGGAGCAGGATTAAATAGGCGTATGCAGAGAAGGAACAGCGGTTACGCTGCTTTCGGAACTAAGCCGTTGGAGCCAGAACCGATTAAGACAAACACGGACTCCGGTCAGCTTAGTGAATAGAATTTATTAGAAATGGTTAAGCACTACACAAAACTAGTTTTTAGAGTATTTTTTTCAGTAGACAGCACGCCAGCCTTATGCTACAAACACCACACTGTGGCCTTGGGACAGCCACGGTGCTCCTCGGATACATCTTTAGGAAGAGCCGTTCACACAGCACGCACAGCGAGGCAGCGGAAGGAGCGCACGGAAAAAACCCTTTGGACTGGGGTCAGGTCACAGACAGTATCACAGCTGCGTCCTTGTTTTCCTCCAGGCAATCTCGATCAAGTAAGTTACCGATACCCTGGAGGCATCAAGGGGGCTCCGCATCCGCGTCCCTTTGCCTTCAGTGCTAGTGCATGTTGGGACTTTCAGTACAAGGCATTTCAATAAATAGAAATACAGTTTTCATATTATTTTAACAAAACCATGGCTACGAGGTTAAAGAACATGCCTTCTGGGGCAGCTGCACCAACAGAGACCTTTTACTGCTTTTGGGGAAAAACAGGAATCAGCTACGGATTAAGGCAATGCGTATTTTTTTTTTTATTTCAACATAGAAACTGGAATGATCTGCATATTTTTGCTAAGTTTTGAAGTATTCCATTGTAAAAAATAAAGTTACTGACAACATGTTATTCTCTCTGATATTCTTCGTCATGTTTTGAAATACAGTGGAGCATCACTACAGTCACTGCCCCAACAATGTGGCAGCAAATGACAGCCAATCGTCCAGCCAGGAGCTGCAAAACAAATTAATGACCCCCTCCCCTCTCCCAGTTTAAATCCTCCACTGTTCCTTCCCACCCACCTTCCACCCCTCCTCTAAAAGGGAAAACACAAACCCTTTATCTGGCTCCTGAAAGGAGCTTTATAGCAAGGCTCAACTGTATAAAGATATAAAAAGTCATTGAAAATCCAAAAATTCAGAGGGAAAATGTAATAAAAACAAGTACGCACGGCGTGATAAACCAGGATAGACATAGCAATTTGCTACAACATTTTCCAAAAAGTGCTAACCAATTTTAGCTTAAAATAGCTCAAGAGATCATACAAATTGCTACCACAGTGTAAAACTGAGTATTCTGAAAAATCTAAAACCTGGCTTGACTGTAGAAAATGTATTATAGACTGTATTATCTCTGTCTCTCATTTACACAGTGTTTTCATTTAGGCACACAAAAATAAATACAGACAGTCAAATGCTTCATTAAGTCCTGCAGAAAGTTACAGTTAACACCAAGTGATCAACTGCTGCAACAAACTCGCTTTTTTTTTTTGGTTTTGTTTTTTTTTTTAACACGTATCTCTCTCGCTCTAATCACATGTGTGTACAGGGGTACATATCCCTTATTTCATCCTCAGGCTTCTGCAAAAGTTACTTATAAGGTAAGGCTGTGGTTTCTGCCAAGAAATTTGGGAAGTACTGGCCATGAAGAGAGGATTTCTAGTATTCTGAAAAATCTAAAACCTGGCTTGACTGTAGAAAATGTATTATAGACTGTATTATCTCTGTCTCTCATTTACACAGTGTTTTCATTTAGGCACACAAAAATAAATACAGACAGTCAAATGCTTCATTAAGTCCTGCAGAAAGTTACAGTTAACACCAAGTGATCAACTGCTGCAACAAACTCGCGTTTTTTTTTTTTTTTTAAACACGTATCTCTCTCGCTCTAATCACATGTGTGTACAGGGGTACATATCCCTTATTTCATCCTCAGGCTTCTGCAAAAGTTACTTATAAGGTAAGGCTGTGGTTTCTGCCAAGAAATTTGGGAAGTACTGGCCATGAAGAGAGGATTTCTCAGAAAACTCAACTGACCCTTTCTGTCAAAAAGGTTTATATTAATGCTTTTGGGAGACCTCAGGCTGCTGGAGCAGAAGCCAGGCTGAGCCAGCACCAAAGGCTGTGACCGCACAGCAGGACTGGTGAGGGAGTGCCGAAATGGCAGTAGCGCTGTCTGGGTGTAAGGGATCAAATCCTTCTGTCTAGACTAAGGCTCCTTCTCCGCTCAAAGCCAGAGAGCGCTGGAGCTGTCCTTATCATCACAGCATAGCAATCTCGGTGTTTCAGCAACCCTCCCTGCCTCTGCTGCATCTCTAACACCGGTTTTACCTCAGGGGGGAAGCATTCCCCCTGCACATTCAATGACCTCACAACTGCTTTTCAAATGCTTGTGGCACCTCTCCTAACCTCCTCTTTAGGTAAAAGTGCTCAGGGAAGTAGAAAAGCTAGTGGTTGCATGTGACTTTGGGTTGTGCCCATTCCAGGACAGTAGCCTGGTGATCTCTGCTACACGAAGAAAAGCATTCCTACAGCTCAGGAAGAAAAACATTATGCAGCCACAACTGGCAGTCTCTGATCAACCGGGAGCCCAGTAACAAATTCAGCTTCCTTGACTGAGAAGGAACTGCTTTATGTTCCTGAACATCCAGCTCTAGCGCACTCATTCCCCACCAGCTCAGGGCAGGGCCAGAGGTGAACTGAGGTTGTCAGTGTGTGGTGACTGAGGGCTTTCAGCACAGAAAAATTATTCAAGTTCATCCCACTACCTTGAAACAAATTGAAAAACATCACAAACGAAAAACCAAGCAGCATAGTTTTTATTTGGTGTTACAACAGATGTGCAGCACCCATGGTTCTGGGCACCACCTTTTACTGTTTATGATTTTTCTTTTTAAAATCTAAACAGTCCTTCTGTTCAGACAACTCCATGTGCTTTTCTTATATACAGATTGTGACCCCTGCATTCGGCCCGTCCAGTTCACACTAGAGATATCTGTCAAGGCAATACATTACTTTATCTCTGCTATAATTAGGGAGAAATCAAAAGAAAAACTTTAATCTGACCGCTTACACGTACTGTACATACCTGTTCCAAACCCAGCGTACTTGGACAGAAGTTTCTACTTTACTGCACTCTGTTATTCAAGTCAAAACGCTGTACATCTAAGTATCCACACAATCGTACATTCCTAATGATTCTTCTTTACACCTTCAGGGTTTTTTTATTTTTAGACATCTGTTTTTAAAAAGGAATAAAGAAGTTGCCCTGTAGCTCTATATTTCTTTATAACAAAACATTATATACTACATTGAAAAATAATTTTATCAAAAACAGATTCAAATCACTGTCATGTACAATTTTCAGTCAACGGTTCATGTTGAAATTGCACTTGCAGGTAGGGTAAAATCAAGAACTGAAAACGCGTTCTATTTCCTCTCGCAGGAGACTGCCTCTTCGGGATTCCTCTTCCGTGAATGTTTGTATTTGTCTACATACGCTTTCACTAGATTGGCCACTTTTGCAGAATTAACTTCTCCGCTCTTGCTATGACAAACCTACAACAGTTTTAAAGAAAAAAAAAAAAAGTCTGAAACATTTCTATTGACTTGCCTCCATTTCACATGAATTATGTATCTTCCCAACACCCCAGGCTGTCCATCTCAGGCAGAACAACTCTGGAAACTCCTAGTACTTCCCAGCTGCTTCCCAAATCCTCCTGAATTCCTCTTCAACTCTCTCGCTCAGTAAACGAGCTCTGTTCTGAGGAGCTAAGAGAGCTCTTGTGGATGAAGACAGAAGAAAGCGTTTTTGTCTTTGCTGTTCCCCCTCCCAGTAACTACCAGTTGTTCCCACAAGATTAAGAAATCCATCCCAAACCCTGCCTCAGGTGAAAGGTATGTGACTCGGATTACCAGACCAACTTACTTTATCTACAGCCTTCCGCACAATTTCTTTATATTCTTCCTTAGTGATGTCTTTATTTTGGTAGAAAGGCTTTATAGCTAGCTTGACCTCTTGTGCCGCTTTTTCTTGAATTAACAATTTCTAACGAAGAAACAAACTTGAGAGTTACCATTCAGGGCTGGCATAAGTATCTTTTTATCAACCACAAATTAAAACTTCACAGAGTTACTGGAGACGTCTGGAAAGCCACGCTCCCCTCACGCGTAGTTCAGCTCTCAGGAGAGCTGCCCGTGTTTTAGGAAGAACAGAATGTTGTCCCACAGCAATTAAAGCCATAGTTGGTACAGCGCTGCTTAAAGACGACTACGCTGCAGCGAGCTGGCTGGCTAGCTCGTGTACCGCAGCCGCCACAAAGGCATCGCAAACACGATGGCATCAAGTGTGTTGCACCGAAGGGGTGGTGTCATAGTTTGCTGGTTTTTACTAGATAAAAAATGTGTATATAAACATATAAGAAGGTATATATAAATAGACTGTGAACATGGAACTTGCCTGGTCCTTCTTCGAGCTATCTGCACTAGCTTCCACTGTTACACTTGCTTTGTTTTCTCCCACTTTTACAGCCACATTTGAGCTCTTGATGTGACTCGACGATGTTGCGTTACCCGAACTTGGTCCCTGAACTGTTCCCACGTTTCCCAGGACTGCTGTGGGAGCAGGCAAGGCTGGAGCACTCATGTTATTACTTACATGAGCAGCATTTGGAATTCCCTGTTTCAAAAAGTTATAGGCAGTTAGTACATTATCCTTCAGTATGATGACATGCCTTTCTAGAAGTCTCAGCAGCTATAGGACTAGTAAAAAATAGTAAAAAAAAAAAAAAAAATAGGTGCTACAAAACAGTATGATGACATGCCTTTCTAGAAGTCTCAGCAGCTAAAGGACTAGTAAAAAATAGTAAAAAAAAAAAAAAAAAATAGGTGCTACAAAGCACCAGTACTACGTGCTTTGGTTCATTAGCTGATTTCCCCACTGTTCATTATTATGGAAGATACCAGATTATTATGGCATATCAGATCTACTCAAGGGGAGGGAAAAAAAAAAAAAAAGAGCTTGAAAAGTAAGGCATCCTCCACGTCAGCACTGTGGCTGCCGGATTCTGGCTCTGATCCCAGTGAAAAAGCAAACAAAGTATCCTGGTAACAGGCACAGAGGGTGTTAGCTGGAGGGTGTTAGCACAAAGGGAAGGAAGATCACAGCTTGAGAACCTCTCTACTTGTCACAGGAGGGTATAGGAAGCCCTGTTCTGTAAATCAGACTCACATTTTTTTAAGAGTCACCACCTAAAGATACATACAGAAAGTTACCTTACACCACACCTGC
>NW_010428509.1:10329-53568 GCF_000710305.1 Buceros rhinoceros silvestris
ATTCCTGCATCCTAATGCTGCTGCTTTGGAAATTTGTTGTCATGTTCGTTGTCAGCTTGAATTTGTGAATGAATTTCAAATGTGAACACGCCTACAAGTCTACTTGAGGCTAGAAGTAAAAAGCTGGTTGAAGCATCAGGACCTGTTCTCCAGGAAAGGCCATTTTCTGCCTATTTCCACACATCTCCAAAAGACCACAGGTATTGTTGATACTTTGGAACTGAGAAATTAAGTAGCTCTCAGATCTCAGGTAGAGGTAGTTTTTAGCAAAAGCCAAGAACACATCTTCCCAACATGTTCCTGGCAGATTAGCCTACATGCTACAGCTTTTTGCAGGTCATCACCTGTTATCAGTAGATAACAAATTGGTTGGATAGTCACATCTACAGGGTAGTGGTCAATGGCTCAATGTCCAGATGGAGATCAGTGACAAGTGGTGTCCCTCAGGGGTCCACACTGTGACCAGTACTGTTCAGTATCTTCATCAATACAGACAGGGGGATCGAGTGTACCCTCAGCAAGTTTGCAGATGACACCAAACTGAGTGGTGCAGTTGACACCTCTGAAGGATGGGACACCATCCAGAGGGACCTGGAGAAGCGGGCCCGTGTGAACCTCATGAGGTTCAATAAGGACAAGCTGGGTCTGGGTCAAGTCAGTCCTTGGCATCAACACAGGCTGGGGGATGATGTGACTGAGAGCGACCCTGCAGAGAAGATCCTGTGGGAACTGGCAGATGAAAAGCTGGACACGAGCAGATAACGTGCCCTTGCAGTCCAGAAAGCCAACCATATTCTGGGCTGCATCGCAAGAAGTATGGCCAGCAGGTCAAGGGAGCTGATTCTGTCACTCTGCTCTTGTGAGACCCCATCTGGAGTACTGTGTCCAGCTTTGGAGTCCTCAGCACAGGAAGGACAGGGACCTGTTGGAGAGGCTCCAGAGGAGGGGCACAAAAACGATCAGAGGGTTAGCGCACCTCTGCTCCGAGGACAGGCTGAGAGAGTTGAGGTTGTTCAGCCTGAAGAAGAAAGGCTCTAGGGAGACCTTCAGTACTTACAGGGTAATGGTTTTAAACTAAGAGAGGAATATTTAGGCTAGATATAAAGAAGAAATTTTTTTTACAAAGAGTGGTGAAACACTGGCACAGGTTGCCCAGAGAGGTGGATAATGCCCCATCCCTGGAAACATTCAAGGTCAGGTCGGATGGGGCTTTGGGCAACCTGATCTAGTTGAAGATATCGCTGCTCACTGCAGGGGGGTTGGACTAGAGGACCTTCGAAGGTCCTTTCTAACCCAAAGCATTCTATGGTTCTATGAGGTTTCTTTTCACATCTGCATTTATCCACATGGAAAATAATGTAACAGGAATTAGAGGTCCTTGGAAAGGACACAGATTCTGAGCTATTAAAATCAGCAAGCCAACACTCGCTGGTGTGCTCTCTTCATCTTCAAGAGGAAGGACAGGTGGAGTCCAGCAGCATGCAGTAATTTCTATTGTGTTACCACTACAGACCACTTCAATGAAAACTCAAAGAAAACTCCTTTTGTTCTAAGTTAATGAGTATGAATGGATAACGGCAGCTGAAAGTGAAAAGAATGTATGCCATCTATTGGTTTGATTCCAGTCTTTAGAGATGATGCATGAAAACAGAGGGTTAGAAGTAATTATTATAGGATGACACTTTTTCAGGAATGCAGGGGAAAGCATTTTAGGTTACAGCTGGCAGCCTGCAACAGAAAAGTGCAAACCACAGTGAACCCTGAAGAGCCCTTTATACACCATGAATGCAGCTTTACAACTCCTCACAGGGCCATGCGTTCTACTGAAGTTGTTCATATTCCTTTCCCAGATTTAAAAACTGTTAATATAAACAGTTGGCTGCTGGAGGAGCTCACATACCAAAGAGTGTTTTAAGATATCTTAAAAGGCACAAAAAGATGGTCTGACCTGCCCCAAGCATGGCACGGTCTATTTGAAACTGGAGAAATGAAATGGGAGTTCGGTCTCCAAACAGGACATGCAAACTCAGCAGAATCAGGCAAGAAGGGGGAAGTAAAACATTATTAATGAAAAGGCTAAAAGATTAAACAGAACAGAAAACGTGTGTGCAGGGGGGAAACTGCTGAGACAGTGACAGCTGGAGAATGGAAGTGTGGCACAAATGGGTGCCATGAAGTACTAGATTATTTCCCTCTGCTGGTACACCCCATGGGATGAGAATTGCACCACAGAGGTTTAGGTCACTTTCTATACGCTGCTGAAAAGGGATTCAAACATTTCCTAAGGCTTAAAAATCAGATTTTGAACTGAAAAACTTAGTTTTGGAAGCTGGGCACTACAGACAAAAATGTAATGGACAACATGGATGAAATCTTTCAGTGTTCCACTACCATCTGGAACACCTTGTTACCACAAAACCCCAGCTATTGTGTTGTGTATTATGATCTAAAAGCTGTGGCCGAAAAAACAACCCATATCCTCATGGAACTTCCACTTTAAATTTGGTGTGAGATGGAGGAAGACAGGCAAGACAGAAAGAAACTGCAAGTATAAATTTATCAAGACTACGGTATTCAATGTAAGAAACCCTTAACTGGAATTACTTCAGTTCTGCTCTCGCTATGGCTTCTGATAAAGCATACCTGCAATTGTTTTCCATCTTGCTGTGAAGCAATGTAGTTGACTTGTTGAGATGGTGGGGGTGGAGGTGGAGGCGGAGGTAATCCCTGAGACAAATTTGTGGGAGCAGCTACCTGTATGAGAGGCACTCCAGCAGGGAGATGCATGGGCATTGGAGGGTGGATGTTGAAAGGATTTCGTTGCATATTCATCATGGGGGGAGGAACACCCACTGGATACGGAAAGATGTTCATAGGTTGGTGCTGTGCATTCACTTGTGGCATTACATTCATTTGTTGCGGCATCATATTTATGGGTAACTGAGAACCATCACTTTGCTGGTTGCCTTGGTCTTTGAGGTTTGGATCTATCGAAAGAAAAAACAGACAGTGTATGAAGTACTCTACAAAGCAGAAGTGGAGCCAGGTGTCAAAACTCTTCATGAAGTATGGAGTCTGAAAAAGCCTTCTATCATCTGAACATTTTAAAGATTCTGCATTACATTATTACATTCATCACCAGCCACGTCACGGAGCCAGATGTGAGTTGCTGAGTTTAAGAAGTTCAGGTTACTATGGAAGCCTGTATTTTGAATTTCTATTTTCTCTACTTGTTCTGACAGCAGAGCTAATAAATGGTTTCATCACAACACAGCCATTCTCCCCCAAAGATGAGGAAGACAATGTAACTTTTCCAGCCTCCAGCAATTGCAGAAGGATAGCCACATGTTATCACAGATGCAATGCTCTGCTCCCCTTTGCCTGACTCACGCACACTCACTGCAGCCATTTCCGGTCACTACAGAAATACTCTGCTGGTTTTTTTCACTGAAAAATAAATCATTCTCCTCCAATGTCAAAGTTGCTATATTTGGAAAGAGTTGTTCAAAACCCCTATAATGGTACAACAGGTAAAGCCTAGAAGTAAAAATAATCTCTTGGGGTGGCATTTCTTAAAAAAATTGCTGTCTCTCACTGTCCTCAACCGAAGCTAGCAGGTTAAAGCCTAGACACAAGCAGAAAACCTTTCAAAACTTAAATCAGTTCTGAGTAACAGCTGATGTGTTATAATGCAGACGTACTTCACTTCGAATCCCCTCCTTGAGGAACCCTGTCACCTAATTCACAGGGACTGGGATTTAAACCCTTATGCCTTTAAACCCTAAATCACCTTTTTTAAAGTTCACTGGCTAACAAGATCACTGAGGTTGGAAGTGACCTATCAAGACTCCCTAGTCTAATCCTCACTGCTCAAGCAGGGTCAGCAAAAGCAGGTTGCCCAGGACCATTCTGCCCAGGACTATGTCATGATGCCAACCTAGCCTGTTTTATCCAGTTTTGAGAGATCGCTATACTATTCTCAGCTAAATTCACATTCCAAAAGTGAGTATCACAATGTGATTGTTCCTGAACTATGTGAAATAAAGTCTGCAAATCACACAGCAATTTTGCTCAAAGGTTTGGTAAATTTTGCCTGCAGCAGACTGAAGTTGACAAATCTGCCTCAAAATTAAGACAATATTCACCCAGTTGCATCTGAAAAGAGGGAGAGAACTGCTGGCATATAGGATGAAAATGGATAAAAATGAAAGACAAAACAATGAGACAATGGGCAAGTGAAAGCGTGGTTGCCTTCAGATGTGGATTTCACAGTTTCAAATAGAACTCACATCTGTCTTTTACTTTGGAGAATTAGTAATCTGTGGATGACTTCTTAGCTGTTCAGATCAATCTCATCTACAGTTAACTTACTTTCTACCAGAAAAAGTTTATTTCTGTCAGGGCAGTTACCTTTTTGATACAAATTACTCAAAAATATTAAAATTCCACTGAGGCTTTAGAGGAATTTTAATGCTGAAGTACCAGTAAAAGTGCCATTTTTGCATTTATAAATCTTGCTAATTTTTTTGTAAGGCTATAAAGAGGAAGATACATTGCTTAAAAGCAAGATAAATGTCAACATAATGATTTACCATCTCTAGAATCTACTGTGTGGGTTTGCACAGGCAAATGCAAAGCTCCTTGAAAAACATTACCCTTTTTAAAAGGTGTGCAGATGCTAAAAGTAAGCATGAAGGATAGGCTTTCCCTTCAACCAAACTGATTTACTTAAGTAGCACTCTTCGGATGCATAGTCCTTAAATTTCATTTGACTTTAAGCAAAACCAAAAAGCCACCCAAACGCCATCAAAACACAAGCAATCCCCAAACTCCACCCTTACAAACCTCTGTATTGCAAAGAGACTAAAGATTCACCCCAAATTATTTTGAAGAACTAACCAAACTCAAGACAGGTCAATGTGACTAGGATTTTACTCGGCTGCTGCAACTATGACTACGGTATTATGTTTCAAAACTATAAATACCTTGTTCAGGTGTCTCCTCTTCTTGTCTCATTCCCCATCCAGACTGTGGGCTTGATGAATTGCGTCCTCTTCTTGAATAATAATTCTGCACATCAGCAGGTAAAGTTTTTCTTACAGCCCAGCTGGATGCAGTTGTCCACCCAGATCTGTCAGCAGGCGTATCGAAAGAATAATCTTGTTCATTCTTACGCTTGTATGGCTGATGTTCTGGGAACCTTGAAGTTTCATTCCCAGAACCATTTGAGTTCCCTGAGAGAGGTTTTCTGTTTTGCCAGTGATTTTCACTCTGGTCTCCATACATGAAACCACCTCTTCCACGCCCACCTCGGCCACGCTGACCCCTCCCTCGATTTGGCATCCAACCTGAACCAAAGTTTTTATTCCAAGACTGTCCTGAATTATCATGCCTGCTGTCCTCCCAGTGTGGTTTATCTCTCTCTCTGTTTCTGACTTCTGGAACAGAGTTTATCCTTTCCATTACCCAGTCTGGACAATCATCCCTTCGCTTATCTGAGGAACACTGACCATCATTGTTTTTTTCTGTATTGTCCTTCTCCTTAAGACTTTCATTCTGTTTTTCCTGATCACTTCTTCTGTATCGATCATTTCCTCTGGGACTCCTCCAGCTGTCATTTGCCCATCTTTCTTTCCATCGAGGTGAATGACTGTCCCTGTCACTTCTAGAGAATGAAGAACTTTTATTTCTTGTCCTAGATCGTGATCTTGATCTAGATCGTGACCTTGACCTAGACCACCTCCTATTTCTTCTTTCTCTGTCACGATCCCTTCTTTGACTATCTCTATCACTGCTTCGAGATCTAGATTTTTGCCTTGGAGGTGAATCCTTAGTTCTTGACCGAGAAGATGATCTCCTGCTTTCCCTGACAGTTTCCCTTTTAGGAGATCGAGATGGTGTTTTTTTCTCATCTTTGACTGTGTCTCTCTTTGGAGATCGAGATAAGGATCTCCTTCCCTCCCTGACAGTTTCCCTCTTGGGTGATCGTGAGCTCCTGTCTCTGGTCATGTCCCTTTTAGGGGATGGTGACTGAGATTTCCTGCCCTCTCTCCTGGAAGGAGACCAAGTTGTTGATGGAGAGTGAAATCTAGACTTTCTAGTTCGAGGTTTTTTATCTTTTTTCAGTTCTGACTGGCAGTGTCTTTCTTGAGGAATAGTTGCGTCTTTTTCATCAGAAAGTCCTGAAACTAATGTACATTTTCCCACATCACACTGTGAAGAGTTCACTTCTCCTTGCTTTGAACTTTCAACAGGTAGTAACTGCTCAGCCTGAGGTTCATTCTGGTCACTGCAAAATGAGTCACAATCCATTGGTATCATTTCGTTGTTATCTTCACCAAAATGTTTACGTTCAGCATTTACATGGGGTGACTCTGAAGTTCTACCCTCTTCACTTTGTGGCATGGAGTTCTCTTTTAAGGACTGTTCTGATGTACTGTCCATAGAAATACTGTGTATTAATGTACCTGGTTCTTCGTCTTGAACCGTTTTTAAGTTCTGAAGATTTGCACTTGTACAGTCTACTACTGTTTTTTCTTCAGCCTTGGAATTATCTGTTTCTATGGCTTCTGGATGATCAGGCAATTTGCTTCCGGGGCTCTCTAATGGCTGATCTTTCCCCAAAGGTTCTGGATATTCCAACAATTCATTTTCCGGACTAGCTACCGGTTGATCTACTTTTGTCACAGTTTCTACATTCTCCAATTCATTTTGAGGATTACACAGTATCTGATCTATTTTTCCAAAAGCTGCATGGTCACATTCTTCATCTCTTGGACTAGCTACTGTTTCTGTTTGTTCAAGAGTATTTTCACAGATGTCCTGATTCTTAAGATCTACATTTTTTTCAGTAACTCCTTTTACTTCACATTCCTGACTTTCGCTCCCTGAAGTCAGTACTGGAAGTTCTTGGACAGAAAAACTTACATCCACATTGCCTGAAGTATCTTCCTCTTTGTCACATTCTCCTACAGTTTCCTCAATTTCTGCATGTTCACTACAGCCTTCCAATCCATTAGCAAATTCTGTTTCCACATTGTTTTTCTGTGAAAGGCTTGTGTTACTGTTTTCATTATCTGACTGCTGGTCTTTATCTAGTGTTAGAACTGCTTCAGACTCAGCAAGGTCATCATCTCGCACTGAATCACTGCGTGATTTTTCAGAACGTGCAGAACTTCTCAGTTTCTTTTTAACCACGGGTGTTTGTTGTTTAACTATTCTTTTAGACTTGCGTTTCGGAGGAGCCTTCTCTGATTCTGAAGGAGATTTATTCAGAGATGGGTTATTGCCATCAGGGGCACTGCACACAGAACTGCTTGACCGAGGCGAGCTCCGAGATTGACTCAGAGTCTCATTTTTGCTGTTTCGTGCAGACCGTCTTCTAGGAGTAGTATTAACTGATTTCCTTCTAGTTCCTCTAGTGCCAGATGAACCAGAAGCTTGCTTTTTCTCTTCTCCTTCTTGGGTACATGCCACAGCATATCCATATCCTTTGCCTAAAGATTCTAATAAAAGCAGAATAAAGTTTGAAATTAACCATTTATCCAAATGCAGTTAAGAACATAAAATGATATTCTCCGATTAAACAGATATCCTCAAATAATACAATTCATTTAGTATGAAATGCTGCCACAGCATTTTTTTTCCAATACAGACTTTTTAAAGAACAGAATCAAGCTAACAAAGTTACACATTAGACATCTAAACACACTTTCTAGAAGCAATGCCAGCATGTCTACATGGACAGTAATGGCATTCACAATGAAACTGCTGTTGATACTGCTGTTCAAAGATAGCCAGCATTTATGCTGTTAGAAAAGTAATGAATTGACCACCCAACATCATCAGCATATAGCGGGTTCCTGTCATTCTATAATGCAGGCCTGTTGGCAGTGAAGCCTCAATACTACAGAAGCGAAGCTCAACACTAGAGCAGTGACATTTTTAAATGGCCACCAGTGGATGACCACATGAAAGCAGCTGATGAGAAGCAGCACTGACAACTTCCCTCTCTACAAAATCCTATTTCAGACAGTGCAAACTCATTTACCAGTTATAAGACAAGACCCTGCGTGCTCCATGGCAAACCAGACTTAAAATCTACCGCAAGGCACCCAGGGTGCCTGCAGCACTTAACGAACTGAATAAGGAGCGCAAGCTTTGGGGCAGCCTAAGGAGAATCAGAAAAATAAAGCTGTAAGAAGAACAACTGTAAGTTGCACGTAGTGGCACAGGAGTTCTGGTGTTGATACTGCATTAATTTATTGCTACCCACAATTCAACACAAGTCTTTGCAGGGAAGCCAAGGGTTATATTCACTGCAAAGGGAACAGATTGTACTCTTGATACCTATGAAAGATTATGAGGGATCACTTGGGAATTAAAGCCTAGTGATACTTAAGTAAATATACTTGAATGTAATACTCACTTCAGAACTAAATTAATTTCTTGAGATGTCCATTAATTTCTTTCATACTTTGTGTAGATTTCAGAAAGCATCAAGAATTTGGTGTTTAAATTAATTCATTTTACAGCTTCAATTTCATACACGGATACTGAAAACTTGCTAAGAAAGATTAAATGCTATATGGATTTTGGAATGTATTTATCACATCCCACTTCAACACTTGATTCTAACTCTCTGTATAATGTTGGTATCTCCCACGCTTTTACTAGACAAAGATACTTGTTTAACCTATTTTTATATAATCTGTTTAAGAATAAGATAGGAATAAAACAAGTAAGTAACAGGACAAAAGCATCTTTCTACCACTTACTATGTTAGCAGAATAAAAATCACTGTTTATTAAATGTAAACATATAATTTGGTAACCTTAGAGAAGTAACATTCTTAGAGAATAACTTAGAGAAGTTAGCATTCAAAAGGCTAGAGCAGAGCACAGGGCTATAATCATCTCCTCTGATCTCCAATGAAAACTTACAATAATTTGCCTGAACATGAAAAAAAAAAAGTAGTTTTGGTTTTTGGATGTCCACTGATCAAATTACCACTTAAGATAATGAAAAACAACTGTAGCAATTATATAGAAGGTACCATATATTTAAAAGAAAACAACATGCTGGTAAAGAACTTTCAAAGGAGTTCTAGGTGGCTGGCACTATTTGAGGTATCTGCTGTAACAGTCTCCTCAATAATTTTGTGAGAAAATGACTTCACAGTGGTTAAACAGCAGTTACTCATCCATACCTGGCTGTCTAACACTAACTACGTCTTCAAACCTATGACAATAGCCAGGAAAACAAGTCCCATGTTACATGTCATGACAAATTTTTACTATCTGTGATGATTTTCTTCAAGGGGGAAGAAATCACCTTGCAATAATGCAAAAAAAAAAAAAAAAAAAAAAAAAAAAAAAAAAAAAATGACAAATTTTTACTATCTGTGATGATTTTCTTCAAGGGGGAAGAAATCACCTTGCAATAATGCAAAAAAAAAAAAAAAAAAAATCAAAAAAAAAAATCAGAAAACACATAGGAATCCTGACAGAATTAAAAGGCAAATTATTTTTATAGTCTACTTGTGAAACACAAACCCCTTTTTAGCATTCCTTCCTACTCATAAAATTTTAACAGACAAGCTTCACAGGCTTTGGAGTTACAGCAAATACAAGGCACTTCAGCTCGCTCAATCTTTACTTAAAAATTATTTAATCACACAAAAGAACTGCATGATGCCAGAGGTGAAACAAGTTCCTTTAACAGGAATGAAGAATATGTATGAATAAAGCATCTTTTTCATGATCCTTCTACTACTTAACTCTTTCCAGCAATTAGATTCCTCACAATTTTTGCAAGCTAAAACCCAAACCTCTCCTTTCACTTCGCCTACTAGTCAAGTATTATAATGCCCATTTCAAAGAACGTATTAACTCTAGCCTTAAAAACCAGCACTCCTTTGTTTTCACTTCCTTGACCTTGTGCAGAACGTTTGAAAAGAAACTATATTCTTGCTGAGAGTATGGAGAGAGAGACTTAAGTAACTTAAGAATTAAGTAGGTAATTTGTTCCATGTCTTGTCTTCTGCTAAATTCCTGCCTGATCCTGGAAGCTGACCACTTCTGCCCTGTAGAGCTTGCACAGGCATACTGAAAGAGACCCGCACACTGCACTGTTTCCTGACTACACTTCCTTGTCAGGAAACAGTTTTTTCCTCACACCGCATGATATACCAGTGAAATATGTCAAGCCCGTTCACAGTATAGCAAAACGAGATTTGTCCTTCAGACAGGAAACTAAGTTGTAACATGAAAGAAACTCTTGAGAAATTATATTAAATTATATAAAATACTCATCATTTTAATCTTCAAATGAAGAACAAGTATGCCAGTTTTGGGATGACTGGTTCATCTTCTATAGTTTAACTTCAGAAGTAAACCAGCTGCTTTGGAAAAAGTACCAAACTGCATCAAACCAGAATTTTTTGCTGTTAACTTACTATATACTATATATATGTATTTTTGAGAATAATATTTTAACAATACTCCACGTGAGCTATAAAGAAAACTTACAAAAAAAAAGTTTACCAAAGTTTTGCAAAGGCCTGATATTTGTTGGAAGAATTGCCCCTGCCACTCTAGTAGAAGTGAGAAGAAAGGTCTCAGCTTCAGCTCCATAAGACATTAAAGGAATTCTGGAAAAGTAAAAGCATTAACATTAGTTGTTTTAGCTGTTAGTAGCAAGTTTTGGGAACTATGCACAAAACCAAAATATTAGGCAACCACGACACTTCCAACCTCATCACAGTTGGGAGAGAAAGGCAGAGAACAAAACTTTCCTTTTCTTAGTTTCAGGCTTATATTAAGGCCCCACCTAGTAAAACAGTTTGAACAGGCTGTTATGTTAAAGCAATATACATCTGGCTTTCTTCACAGCCAAACATAGAGCTGTAACAAGCAGACTACTCCAGATCAGTAGGCTGCACTACTGGAAATAAAATTCCAGACACTTACTTGGTACTTGAGCCAAAGAATAGCCTTTTCTGCAGAAAACTGAAAAATACTCTGCACAACAACTGAGTAAAGGCTTCCTTTTTTTTTTTTTAACTTAAAATACATATATACTTATTCAAACTCCCTTGGTAAGCCTTAGGAAAAAACAAAATTTTAGTTATAGTTCTACGCTTTAAGTTGTCACTGAGGTGGAAGTTGGAATGAAGCTTTCCATAAGGAAAAGTACATGTAAAACCAATTTAAATTAATTACTTAAATCCTAGGTGCAAATTTTAATTATAATTGTCTTTACTTGCTCTTTTGTCTTTAGCCTATTTTATGTCAGAGAGTAAAGAGACATATAGTGAAGTTAAGATCATAGACAGAATCAATTTCTTACTATGTTCTTTTAAAATCAGTTATTTTTATGCTTCCGCTTTACATTCATGAAAACATCTTTATGATGTTTTAACACACATCTGCTCTTTGACAACAAAAACTATTTCACATTCTGTTTCATTTGACTGAACCCCTCGTAACTCTTCCTCAGTGCCTTTGTTTATAAACACTCACAGAAAGAAGTGCTAGAACCAATCCATGAAAGACAGCAGACGAGGAGGAAATCAGAATCAGACTGATGTTATAGCAAACGTAGTCCAATTTCTAACAATAGAAATAATTTACAAAGCACGCTGAACAACACTAACTTCCCAATACAAAATACATTTAAACTTGTATTTTTGTGCCAACGTGACATATTAAGATGCCCGAATCAGGCAGGCAGTTACTACGCTTGTCCAGAGTATCAAAAAAGCAATAGATCCTTTTCCGTGTATCTTATCGACCTAAAAATAGCACGCAGCAAATACACAAAAATTTAGCAAGTTACATGCAAACATTTAGTTTTATGATCAAACCATATTCTATCTAAAGAGTGATTTAAATTAATCGAATTCCAGACTTGAGATATTATATTAAGAGATCCTTTGCACTATGAATACAAAACACACACCTTTCAACTCTAGCAAGCACAGATGAACAGGACAGTTCCAGTTCTTGTCTCTTCTGTCTTATTGCTGCACTGACTTCTGTGAATTCTGTACTGAAATACAAGTTTCATACGAACAGTTAACTTTGTACTATGACAATTTTGTATTTCAATAACTGCTTTTATCAATAACTTTGTAAAAATCTAACTGTATGAGAACTTTCAACAGTCATGATAAAACGATGCATGGTTACTGTTTAGAGGGAAAAAGCAGTCATAGTAAACATCACAGAAGTCATAAGTAAATGAGGCAGAAAGAATGGAAAACAGGAGATGAAACGTATGTTCTGGGGAATTGAAAAATGAAGAAACTTTGCATCCTTGTCAAATTAATACTGTTGTACGCCTGGCAAAAAGGTGAGGTTTGGTTTGTTTTTTTTTTTTTCATTTACAGACTGCTGAAAACATACAGACACAATCTTTTCATTAGGCCACACTATCCAAATAACGTTATTCTAGATGGTTCTTTTTCTTCCATCTTCTCAACCAAAAAAATATTTTTTCCATACCCACTCTTAAGTAATAGGCTCATTAAGCAAAATTGCTTTATGTATGTCCAAAATATTCCTCTTGGAGTCAAGGAACGACAACAAAGATTGTTTCTGATACAAAACAGGATATTTGTCAACTGTTTTGCTAACTGCTGTTGCAATAACAGAACTAACCCTTTTCTATCCAAGGCTTCAATTCAGCAAGTTTAAACACAAACTAAAAATAAAACTTATTAACTCCTATTAACTCAATGAGATGAAAAGCAACACTTAAGTATTTTAATGCTGAACATGTGACAGAAATTGGGGTGTGCCCTTAACAATACGAATTTGAAAATGTTCACGTTTATTCTTTAACTGTTCTTCATTAATGAATATTATCCCAGTCAATTTTTAAATGTTTCAAGGCAATATATACTGATAGAAGCAGAAGAAACTATAGTAGCCACAATACAGTAGCCTATCAGTTTATATTAAGCACTAGTATATACTAACCAGTCATTTCCACAGCTAAGAAAGGATTCATCACTGCTACCACCGGCTGGAATCGTGCTGGAGAAATTAGTTCTGAAGCACTCATTCCAGCAGGTCTGTCTTCTGGGCTACAAAGAAAATAAGAATTAAAGACACCCAAACCAAAATAATTAACACTTAATACACGAAGATGCACAGAAATTAAATCATGTTAGCAAGACTTTAGCTCACAAAAAGCAGACACCACAGTAGCTCCAGAGTTTTATGCTGACATTTGCAGTTACAGCAAACAAATTTTCTCTATTCAGTCTCTAAATTTCCAACACCTGCCCTTTGCAGATGAACTTTATATTTTACACAGGCTTTCCTGGGCAAAATCTTTAACGTTCCATACAGGAATTATGAATGAGCCTGATCTTTACTATTTCACAATTCCCCCTTCTGCTACCTAATGAACCACAGTAAGTATAGCGCTAGCACCTTCAGACAGACCCCTTCACAAGCAGTTCACTGAATGGTTTGGTTTCAAAGATACAAAACCCCCTAATGTAAATAGCTGGGATTCTCCTTTGCCTTCAGGCAGGATCACAAAATTGAAGACTGACTGGTGCGTCTGTTTACCGGGCCCTCACACAAAGGCACAACACTCAGAATCCACTGCGTACTTCAACAAATACCACCTGCTATTCCAGCTGTTCGCAAGGCCCGGCCACCAACCGTACACTAGCTCATTGCCTTCTGCATTGCGCAGTGAATGGCTCAGCTCTGCACGGGAGAGAAACCTGAACAATAATCCTCCAAACACTCCTCCCAGACTGACAAACTTACCTACACTGACCCATTTATACCTTTTCACCTCGAGGGTTAATGCCACATTGAATCCGAGAATAACATTCCTGTTCATTCCCTGTGACCTGGTATTTTAAAAAGGGGAACTTATAGGGTCTTCCCAACATTTTATTTCAGAATATATTTACTAGGAAGAAAAATAAATTTTGTAATGGGATGTACATAAATGTATGTCTCAAGCATGCGGTCATTAGTCATATGTCCATCAAAATTTGACACAGAGAGCTGGTTTTGATGGGAATATGCCTATTGCATCAGCATGCAAACTGGAAGGGTCTCCTAGAAAGCTGCTCGTTTTAAGTTTTCTTTTAAAGACACTATGATTTTAAACATGAACATTTCTTCCTCCATCTAAAAAAAACTATCCAGATCTTCCAAAAGTATCCTTACGAAGTGGTTGCTAGCAAATCAGTGCTTTCTTTAAAATACTCCTGAATTTTGAATGCTTACTGGATAATTGAGCCCTGTACCTCCTCCTTGAGGTTTTAATGGCTCTACTTTTGTTTACGCACCTTTTTTTGCAACAGGCATCGTTTGAGACATTAATTTTATTAAATAATGTACAATAAACCAGATTAGATATGAATTGAGCCCTGTACCTCCTCCTTGAGGTTTTAATGGCTCTACTTTTGTTTACGCACCTTTTTTGCAACAGGCATCGTTTGAGACATTAATTTTATTAAATAATGTACAATAAACCAGATTAGATATGAAAGCATTCACCAACCTTGAAGTCAAATTAGAGGTTGAACTACCATTAAACCCTATCCTTCTAGTTCAAAACCTTTTCAGTTTACTGAAAGGTACCTTTAACTTTACTTGGTAACAGAACTAAAACTACTACATGCCTGACTTAGAAGGAGAAGGCTGGAGCTAAAGATATTTCTAAGAACTATGGTGTATAAGAACCAAATGTAAGTGACAACTCGGGCCCCTTGCTACTGAAAAGACACATGATGCAGTATGTGCCATATACTACATGAAGCAAGGCAGAAGGCAAAATAGGGACTTGAAGACAATTTTTCCTCTAAATTTTTAAACTTCATGTAAGACAGAATGATGGATAACAATGACATTTACACTTCAGAATGAAACTTATAGCCTAAAACTATTTCATGCAAATGCATTTACAGATACAACTATGAGTAAGAAAGCATTGATCACAAACTTGTGTACCAGAGACACAAAATATTGTTGAAAGGAGGGAAGACAGAAATCAAACAGCCTTTACAGCTCCTTATAAATTCTGCATATTATAAGCCTGTGTTACAGGTTAAAATTTATCAACTAAACAAGAAACCTGGAAACACAAACATTCTTGGGATTAATCTCCCATTAAAAAACCCAACCTAATGCAAACTATAGTGACCATGGCTTATTCATATAACAATTTACTTGGTTGATTACAACTATCTATTTTCATGAAAATAATGAAAACCTTCAAATCCTTCACATAACGGCACCTGGATAACAGCTTGTAGCTGATACCATCATCTCTTGGTGAAGGAACATGAAAACTGGGTAGTTACATTATCTCATAGTGTAACATCCTAATCTATATGAAAAAAATTTAACATCACAAAACTAATTTTAATCTGAGAAAGAAGCTCATATAATCTAACACTATATTCTAATTACTTCAAAAAAAAAAGGAGGCTAAATAACAAAGCTTGGATCATATTAAAATTAACAAATAGAAGTTCACCTTAATAAGCAGAAAGGTAGTTGTAAAAATGCTTTAATGAAAAAAAAAGTTTATAAATGTTTCATTATCAGAACCAACCTTGTTTATCTTCACAGACAGAGCTTTCCTGTTCTGACTGTCATACAAAATATAACCTGTGTGAAATAAGAAACAAAAATTTAAACTTTGGCATATTAGTTATTAATTGTTTGTCAAAATCACTAATGCAATGAGAGGTTAATGAAATGTATCTCAAGAGTATTTTCAATGTGTTTACATACATGAGCAAAATTAAAACGCATGCATCTTTATAATAGCTTTTAATATATCAAGCAGTTTTCACCTCTTCAGATATTTACTTCGCTTCGTAAGTTATGAACACACTTACTAAACAGTATCTATTAAACAAGCCTCTCAAAATGGCAGCCCCAAAATAGAGCTAAGTGCTTTTTGTGTCTAAACTCTCACCAAAAAAACCCTCCTGTGAATAAAAGCTGGTCATTAGCTGCATGCCAGCTGTCTGATGCAGAAAATTACTTTAGGCTGACACCAAATCCACTTCACTTGTGACTGAAATTGAAGAGGAGCCTTTCCAGTAAAATAAGAACAGCAGTTTCACATACTGCAATTTTGTTCTTTTTTAATTTCTACATTTCTACTCCTCAGTATTCGGGTTTCATATGCAAATGTAAGTAAAAACATATATCAAATTGTCTGATCAAGAAAATAAATTGTAGAGTTTCTTAAAAAAACTCTCGCAATTCTAGCAACTGCAGGACAAACAACAACTTACTGTATTTTTTCTTCATAACTTTACTTAATTTTGCTGTTAATCGCCCTCTGTCTGGACATACAGCTTTTCTGCAGGATTAACAAAAAATATTAGAAAAGTTATTTCCAATAAAAAAAGTTATTTCTATGCATACATACACCCAAACAAAATCAGCTCTTATTTTAAGGAGTGTATTTTGTGCACATAAAGCAAATTCTGACTACTATTAAAACCTGACCTTACACCACATATACAATCCTCTATATATTAAAAGCCACAGTGCTTCAAAAAGCTTACAGATAGAAAAAAAAGAAAATCCATTTACACATCAGAAGTTAATATTCTGTATTATAACTCAATGCTTAATTTTGCTTGATTTCATAGCAACACAAGAAAGATGTTATAATCTGCTTGGATAAATACTTTGAAGAATATCAAAGTCAATGGTGATTCAGAAATGTGAGGTGCAAAGATCAATCTTATTTACTTTCTAATAATAGTCAAAAAAAGGTAATTTACTTCCAGTTATCTTTTCTCTAATGAGTCTGCTTGAAATTCAATCTCAAGAACTCTGTATATTTCATATTCCATTAAACACTGACTTTAGATTATCACTATTCAGTGAAATTTGTCTTTGTAATCCTGTGCTTCCCCTTATATAATTGCAATAAAACTTCTCAAAACAGGAACAGTATTTCCACAGTTCCTTCTCAAAGTCACTAGAGTAAAATGAGTTCTTGACTACTACTATGTTTTACTATAAAAGAGGAACACCATCTGTGTTTATACAAAGATGAAAGAAAGGGGTTGTCTGTTTAGATAACCAAAGACTTGTATTGTTAAAATTGTCAGAATTGCTTGAAAAGTGCAACTTTCACAGAACTCAATGCAAGAAATATGCTGTTCCTTCTTGCTTGCTACTGTAAGTATTTAAGTGGGAATTACATCAGGTAACACTAAAGCTAAATTACCACAGTTTATTTTAAAATAAACTCCATTAAAAAGATTTCCAGGGTACACATCTTAAAACAGATGAACATGTATTTTGAATATTCCAATCAGAATGCTTGAAATTAAGTGGGTGACTAACCTCACAAAACTTCTTTTCTTCACATGGCTGTATTTTCCTTTACTGCAGGCACAGTTTTCATCTTCTTCCTTCCTCCTTAGTTGTTTTTTAACCTGAACCTGTATTGAAAAATAAAGTCAATCCAATCTAGAAACTCAAAACCCATGGACTTCAATCATTCAAAAACTCTCAAGGTTTGCAGAGAAAATAAACAGAAGAACGCAAAACCATTTCAAATCATTACTTCTTTAATCTCAAAGTTTGCAGATTTGATTTGTTATTTCATTTGTTTTTCATGAACTCAAGAAAATGACCCACCTCAATACACATATTAGCTATGCCAGAGAGGAACACTAATTCTGCAAGACCAAAAATTCCTGAACATTCAGACTGCCACAGCAAGTACCTCAAAGTTATACCCTATCTTCCACTGAGAATTTGGAAGCTAAGTTTTTTAAACTAAGTTGGTTGATCTGAATATGCAAGGTTAACCTTAGGAAAATGCTGAACTACCATTCAATTTCAAATGCTTCCTCGTGATTAAAACACACGTGATTCTCCTCTAGAGCAAAATAACTTGTGGATTTTATATAACACTTTTTTTTCCCCCCCATCTTCAAAATGCTAAGAAAGCAGCACAGTTATTACATACTATGAAGTTACTTCAATGGCTAAATTGCAATTGTTTGTATTAGACATTTTGTATTTCCTCATTCTAGAGTCCTGGTTTTATATGCAACTCCTTTAGCTATTAGCATTCTAATTATGAGTATCACAAAAGGAAAGCCGACAGTGTCCTGACAGTGCCCTTGCTAATATTGACCAGTTTATCAGCATTTCTTGGTACACATTCCATCTATTCCTACTGCTCCAAGGGCCCTTTTTCGGAGCAGGACCCTTGTTCTCTGTCCACCTGTTTACACTGCAGTTCTACAAACAAAGAACCTTTCAAACTATATTTTGATACTGCCTGTACACTCTTCCAAATGAAAACTTCAGTTTATCTTGTTTCAGATGCTTGCTTGATTTTTTAGAAAGAAGATAAAATACGCTCGCATGGTCTTCTATGAGAAGGAGGTATCTGTGGCTGTCAGTCTGGTTCCTTTGCAACTGACTGCCTGGGCCTCTAGAAGCACAAGAAATGGTAGTGGAATCCTGTTTTCTAAATATGGCAAAATGCAAAACCAACAGCTTAGGAATTACTTATGACCATGATGTCACCACAGAATTTCAGAACTGTACACAGAATTATCAGCATCTTTCTACATACATTTTCAAGATCATCTGTCAGAATCAAGTTATATTTTCCTACTTGGTAAATTGCTGTCTGCAGCAGTATTACTCAGAAGAATTGAAAGCGGAAAAAATTCAGAAATTTCAGGTGAACAGAGCTTAGCATTAATGGATTCTTCTTGCCTTCATGCATTTGTCTACGAATTGGAGGCTGTGAACATACAAGATACACCTCAGCTAAAAAAAAGGCAAGATCGCATGCTAATTGATATAGCACTTGTTTATAAAAAGTAGTTAAAATTGACACTTGGAGATCAATTACTGTATTACTATTCTTGGATACATCAGGAATGCTCAAAGATACAACAACACAGGAATAGTAGTTTTGTGATTATTATTGCTGTAAACACTTGTTTTGAAAAAATAATTCATTCCTAACTTCAAATATATAATAGAAAATTAAAGCAATAATTATTTCTTTAGGAAAGCTTATTTAATGCAGACAGATGAATAAAGGGCTGCAGCATAACTTGGGTGTTCCTACAATGGAAGTCACTTAAGTCTGGAACTTACCTTTACCTGATCTTCTAACCCATCAAGCCTGCACACTGCTTGAAATGGTCTGCGATCAATAGGACATGAAGCCTGTGTCTGAAAAATTATTTTTCTTGTTACAAAATCTGTGATAAGTTAGAAACTTCAGTTTTCTATACTTTTACTTGCTAGTATAGCAACTTACAGAAACACGCACAATTGCAGCTTGTTCCTAATAGGAATGTATTTGCACACATTATTCATTTCTCCTTATGGGAAAATGTAAAGGAAATAAGAATGCAACTCAGAAGATGTGTTCAAAAAAGAAAAAAACATTTTACATCTATTATCTACATATTTTTTATTTTGAATCCCTTTTAGGTAACTGATTTTATTACACCAATATATTCTTTTCATTTCTTACTGTTCTAATGTTTTATTTCTTAAAGCCGTTTTCAACGGAAAGCATGTTGGGTTGTGTGTCCCCCCAAAACATAAAACTGGGCAGACCAACAGCAAACAGCATAACACTTTCCCTCAGCTTGTTTTTCCGTTTGACTATATTACATCGTATTTTGCAGTTAGCACAGATTCCCACCTATAAGACAACTAAAGTTTTACAAATTAGTTTGCAAGAGAATGGAACTGAACGTTTTTTTACCCTACATTTTGATGGAAATGCAGATTTACTGTTTTTTCCCCAATCAACTAAATGTCGTCTCTTACTATGGCTGCACTACATCAGATTACTCACATACAGAGAACATGTTAACAACCATGGAACAGGGAAGCTTCAACTGAAGCTCCACCCAGCTGGATCATGTACTGAATCAGCTTTCAGAGAAATCCATATTAGATACTAATTTTTGCTGCTAGAGAACCGTTTATTCATTTTAACTCCAGATGTGTTTGTGAAGGGTTTGGTGGGTTTTCTTTGTTTATTTGGTTTGGGTTTTTGTCATTGCTCTTCCCTACCTTCCTTCCTTCCATTGGCCCTCACAGGTCAGTTCAGAACTCTTGAAAGTGAAGAAAAACATTCCACACCCAGCCTCCAGCCCTAATTCATTCACTGAACAAGAAACAGCATATGGATCGTGTGCCCTTAAGAGATGTAATTTCTGTCCTTAAGAGAACTATCAGGGTATTACACTTATTCATGCAAGCAAGATGTAGTACTAGAATTGCATAAGGAACTATGAAACTTGCATATGAACTCTGCCCTGAAATTCAGTAGCGTATGTTATTCTTGTCTTTTTATGGGGCTTAATTTTCCAGTTAATTCTCCTCTTTTCTCCATTTCAGAGAGTGCTCAACTTCTATTTCACCTAACACAGCCCCCAAACCTTAAGCATTCAGGCAGCTTCTGATTCTAATTGAATTAGACAGAGCAAAGTTGGACTGATTAAAAAAAACCCCACCAAACAAAACCAAAATAAAACTAGGGGTAGTTTAACGAACAACTTATTGAACAGGAAGGTTAAGTTAAAGCCATTATCTCTCCTTTTGATGCTCTGGCATTTTACCCTAACTAAAAACCTCCCCCTGTTGGGGAATGCCATCGTTCCCTGCAGTGTCATCGGCCTTGGTTCACAAAAGCATACTGGGTAATCAAGACAGCTCCCTAAGGACTCGGGTCATGAAGATGGTTTTTGTCCTGCAGCCCAGGTAAAGCTAACCCACAAGAACAGCAGTGTAGTGTTCAGTTAGGATATCTGATAGTATACAATGCACTGTAACTGCTGAATCCGCTGCAAACTTTAAGATAAATACTTGGATTCTTAGATATACTATACCAAGACTGTCAGAGATAGGTAGGAGGAAGTTAATTTTCAGTATCATTTCAGGATTTACCTTAGTGGAAAAGGAAGTTTTCCCAAGAATCGATCTGTTTCTTCATTAAATTTACACTTGAATATTAAGCTGTTTATTCATTCCAGTGAAGTATCATAGAATATTAAGCATTATTAGCAGCAATCCAAATGACAAGCTTTTTTGCTGCATTAGAAAAGTGTTCACTGTTATATATTCAGTTATTCTGAACAAATGTTTAACAAATCACATACAGTCGTAATAGTAAAAAGAGAGGAAAAACTTTTTGGAAGAATCAAAAGCTACCATTAGGTTCAGGTATGTTCAAAAACAGCAGACGCTCTTTCCAGCCCTTCTTGGTTGTTTTTCATAGCCCTAGCATTAACGGACAGTTTGTGACAACTCTCAGAAGTTCTAGTAAAGACAGGACAGCTCCATGCGCACTCCCAGGCCCCCCAGCACAGTACAACTGCTGAGTAGCCCTGAAGAAAGCTAGAGGTTACTTCATCTGTACACAGCACCTTCGTGTAAATGTGCATCAGCTCTCATTTGTCTGCTAACATACAAGAACAAGCTTTTTAAATAGAAATTGAAGAAAATTTTCCCCCATCCCTCTTCCCAACAGCAAGGCTGACTTTGTGCTGTTGCAGAAAGGAGCAAGGGTAAAAAAAGTTGACTGTTTTTGCAAGAAGCAATCATGAGGAACGGCGGTCTTGTACTCATCTCTCAGAGAATATGGTTCAGTAACGAAGCAGTTGTTGAGTCTTCTTTCATCTGAGGCAAGTTAGCAATTCCTCTCTTCTGAGGCTTCTGTTCAGGTAGCATCATAAGTAATAGTGAATGTACATGTCCCTTTTGGGGAAAAATATTTAAAATAAGAAAAAAGCCACTGGATGGAGTGAGTCCAAGCAGCAGCCATCAGTTTTACTGTGCACAAGGGAGGAGGGATGTGTCACAACCTTGGAAGAACCACAGCTTCACACAGTATCTTCCATTAACACAGCTGTTAAAAATCAGAACGTAGTATTTAATGTAATGATAATCATTAGAACCTCACAGCTAGTAAGGTGACTTGCTTTGCTTTTCTTCCTGACAGCGCTTTTCATCCTGACAGCGCTTTTCTTGGATAAAACCCACAGAATAGTACCTCAGCACATTTCAAAGTGTCTTCAATTGTTTTACTCTTCAGACAGAGCTACTTGTAGTTTTTACGGCAAAACTGGTAACTCTACAGTGATTCATTCTTTTGTCTACCCTGTGATATCTGGAGAATTCTCTTCATAAAATACGTAAGGATTCACAAAATCTGCAACCCCTGAAAATCTATCCATGAACATGTGTGTGTGTGTTCTTAAGCTTTCAAAAAACTCATTTCATAGTATTTTCTTTGGTTTTGATGACCCTCTAGAAAAATCTTGCTTTAGCTGTACAGGCATAGCTTAACGGTCAGTATTCCTGTAACTGCTACAGCACCACAAAACTGTGATCTCTAAACTCATAGAGCAAGTGTCCCTTATTTTAACTGCATCGCTTCAAACAGCATTTGAGCAAAGTGAGGTAGACAAAAGGCTGAAGCAGTTACTGTACTCCAGACGGGAATTTCCAGGAAGCTGTATGAAGAGGTGCAAGCTTACTCCAAAACATATTTGGCTGACAAAACAACTTCTGCAGATATCCCCATCTCATCAAATTCCGCATTATGAGTTTCATAACAAGTAACAACAAGATGCGAGTATCAAATTAAAGTTGCTGCAGTAAATCCCATCCCCATTTGTTTTTTCCTTCAAGTGGCCCATAATAAAGTCTGTTCTTCAACTACTATATTGAAAAGCTGATCCAAAAAGAAACATGATCCTTCACTCTTTACTGCTTCTTTGTTAGAGAAGCTGTTAAACCACACAACAGCAGATTCTCGTAACTAAATCCAGGCTTAAAGGTGAGGTGTAGATTATAAAAGTAATGTATATTTCACTCCAGCTAGTAACAATAGTACATTAAAAAGCCCACGATGAATCCAACTCCGGCTTCAGTGAAAAGGGAGACCACAGCACCACACATTTGGATGAAAGAAAAGGAAGATGACATCGGGAAATGCACTACTTTCTAGAAGCATGTAAAAAACAGAGTATTACTTTTTTCCCCAGTCTGCTTAAAAAAGCAAGTACATTTAAAGCTTTTGCAGTTGTGCTTTAGGAAAGTTCTGTTTCTGGCAAGAGATGTTAGTTTATTTTTCTTTAAAATCTCATTCATGGATAATAAAGGTACAGAGCCCATAAGAACAGAGATTCTAGTCTCAACAGCTAATCAAAAGATTACCTAGTTAGAATCCTAAACAGGTGTCATCTCCACCTATATCACACAGTCAGTGAGTCCTTAACTTCTAATCCAAAATTGCCATAAAGCTTTGACAAGTTCTATTGGAGTGGTGGCTGTCTTTAGGAATGGATTAAATGATTCGTTATTTGTAAGGATCTGTGAATTCTATGATAAGAAAGACACTGTACGTGTCATTGTACTTCCTTTAACATTGTGTTATTGGAAGAATTGAAGGCAAAACTCAGAAACACTCGCAAAAATTTTCGCACTGCACTTTAACAATGTTAACTTTCCTAAGTTGATGCATGAATTTACTTGATAAACCACAGAATCACAAAATAGTTAAAGCTGAAAGGGACCGCTGGAGATCATTTTGTCCAACCCACCCTGCTTAAGAAGGTAAATACGTCAAGAACAGCTGTAGACCACAAAAACAAACGTGTGCTTTAAAAAAAAAAGGGTAAAGTCTAGATTTTCTGAAAGAATTTGTTTAGTACAGTTTTTATGTGCGGGAGTTCTCAGATGCATTGTCTATGTATGCATTACCTTGGATGCACTCAAATGAGAAGGTTTTTTTATTATTGTTTTGGTTTTTAGGTTTAGAGTTTTTGAACACACTGTACATTGGTTTAGGAATGTAATCTTTATCTGCCCACAGTGCTCTCTACTGCAGATCACCGTGGAGCTTGTTGCCATAAGTCGATTCCTGCCTACACCCTTAAGGACAAAAGAAATCCAGATCACAAAAAATACACATTAAGAATTTCAGTTACCCCCAGAAGAATACACACGTGCACCATAATCAATATCCAATCAATATCCATCTACATAATCAATGATCCAAACCTTATACCAGCACAAAGAAAACAACTATTGTGATAATGCAGATACCACACTGAATCTGTTCTTTATCACTCTTTTCTCATGATGGTTCATAAGAGGAATTAATAGAAGAGCAAGAATAGAAATCTGCAATATATTTATTAGCACTCTAAAGAACAGAAGGGATGTTAAATATTTACTCCACTGTAGGCTTTTATCTCCTCTAATTGATGATTGTTTTTTTTGAATGGGATACAAAAAAGTAGAGAGTTTCTCTAATGCATGCAAGCAAGATAGTATTGCTGATAAAGCAGTTGTCTTGGCTGAGGGTGGTTTTGGAGACTTTGCCTACCTGCTTGCCATAGATACTTAGTTAATCTCCTTTCAAATAAGCTTGATTTAAATGCTTTCAGAACTGATTATTATAAACTAGAACACATGCTCACCAATGGAAATAAATACAAACCAGAAATATACCAGAAAATCACTGCTAAAAAATTTATAGTTTTGACCCAACTAGTCTTAATATACTAGTGGTATTACAGACACATGATGTAATTACTTCCCTTGGTGAAACGCGACAGTATCAATGGTATTTGAAGACTCTAGATGGGGGGCAGGGGTTATTGTTAGCTCCTCACCCTCCTTTTTCTGCATGCAGCAACAGCCAAAGCTTCCTCTTTGTTATGTGGGCAATGTTACCGTGTACTTTTCTCCACGCTGAAAGCCACCCTTCACCTACGCTGTCCTTCAGCACTCCATCGAAGGGTGTGCCCAATAATCTCAGCTCCAGACTTAGTGCCCTTTACTTTTTACGATCTTCCAACACTGCCTCACTGAAATATAAAGTCTCCAGCCTGAAAGTCTCCGTTAGTAAATTACAGAGTGTCAGTTTACAGAAGCAACTGACAAGTAGCACAAGATGAGTGACATTTACGTTAATCTTTGCGTGCCTACTGAAGACAGTCCCCAGCCATCTGCCTGCCCAGCAGTACTTAGGAGAGCAATGGCACACCAGACAACAGCCTAATAGTGTAGGAGACTTTAATAGCATAGGCAAGTGAATTTAGAGCACAGCGATGCTCTCAGATGCCACAATTACCTACAGTAAAAATTGCCAACGAGAGCAGAACAATATATAAGGTGCATTTTAAAAGTTCATTTGAAGTCTAGTTTCTTAATGGGGATTCTGGTCTGCCCCTCATTTTTCTTCTCGGAGTTGGACATCTTTCCTTGAAGGGAAAGCAAATACAGCACTGACTCAACTGTAATGCTACTTAACTCTGAAACTAAATGCTCAGATTTAGCAATCAAGAACCAATATATTAGATGTTCTGCAGCAAATTTCCTATCCTTTTTTAACCCTTCATGGAATGAACCAGAAGATACTAACTTAATATATATATAAATTGCTTTTAAGCGCACATCTATCTATATATATCTCTCTCTTCTTAAAAAGTGAGATCTTCAAAGTGTTATTGCTGCTGCTTGCAGAGGGAGCAGAATGGTAAACAAACTCTTACCATCTGTCTAAACTACCCTGGTTTTAATTAGAATTCTCACAGTTATATATAAAAGCCATAAACACTCAGAAGAACAATGATTATGTACAATTTGAAAACAACAGTTTAAAGAAGTAGTTGCTCCCGTTATATTTTAAAGTCCAGATGCAACACAGAAAGATAGAGGAAACATCCAACCTGAACACAGCCTACTGGCAAAGCCTTTGAGTGTATTGAGCATTACTGTAGATACACAAAAGAGCACTTCAAGTAATGTGAACACTAGGCCTTCTTCTGCTCCTAAGATTTTGCTCAATCTTATTTTCTCAATTTTATTATTCTCTAGCAGGTGAACAGGAAAACAGTGTTTTTAAAATCAATTTACTCATACCCAGTAAAAATACTTGATCTTTAAACTGAACCTGGCAGCTTTTTCTTTTAAAAAAGCAAATAATTTTTCTAATCTTCGTTATTCAATTACTTAAATTTGACTACTTGTCAATTATTTAGTTTTTGTTAGTTATGATCAACCAAGACCTAGCAAAGAAAGCTGAACCTTATGCAACACTTCTCAAAAAAGAACAACAACATTTACTCACTAAATATTAATAGTGGACACAAAACCCACATGGCATCAGCATGCTTCAAATGGCCTTGTGCTTATAATATGTTTCTATCATTCCAAGCTATAAAACCTCATCTGCTTCTCACAGCTGAAGCCTCTGAACATCTGTCAGCCAATTTCCACCACTTTTCTTTCTTTACCTTTAATTAAAACTACTGGTTTAGGCAATGGAGTTTCAAGAACTCAACATATCCAACTGTTAAATATCCTCTAAAAAGGAAGGCTGGCTGACACCTCCCATCAGATGTCACTAATGGAAAGAAGCAGAGGAAGCCTCATATAGCTTTAAAAACAACCTCCCACCATTTTTACGCCATCATCTCTACTTTACCTGTAAACTTTAAAGAGCAGAAGCTGCTTTTATTCTATTTGGATAGTACTTCGTGCCAAAAACAAACTGACAAGAGAAATGTCACATCATTCATTTTCCTCTTTAAAACAAGATAATTTCCCTTCCTTATTGGTCTTAAAAGTATCTGTTAGACAACGTGAACAAACTCAAAGCCAGCAGCAAGCCCCTGTACTGTACTGCTTCCCTGTGCATGTCACTATTTATTGTCTTACAGCTGCCATTGTAACAACCAGCTAAGGAAGTCAGGATGAAATTGTGGATGAGAATTTCCTATTTTCTTGTAAATAAAAGCATGGTGATTAACAATTTCCAGAATAGAAAATCTGGCAACAGGAGATTTGGTTTACTATCTCATTTGTCGATCTAAAGCAAGTTTCATCTAATAATCTTTAATACTCTGAAGCTCATATAAAATCTTCAGAAACAAGTGATTTATGTTACTGTCTGCCTTCAGTAATAAATAACACGAAAGTAAAAATAATACATAAGTATATTGTATATATGCATACATACAAGTGATACCAACCTTCTAAAGGATATACTGAAACCAAAAATCATAACTAACTTCAAAAGAAAGTTACTGCGAAGAAACTAAGTAGTGGTCTCTACTACAATGAAAAAACAATTCGGGTGCACAGAAGCAGGACAAAAAGCAGCATCTCATTCGAGAACCCCTTCAGTATGGTATAAAGCAATTCTAATTTGGTGGTTTGTAGCAACAAATGAAAAAGTTACAGCAAAGGTAAAGACGCCAAAGACTTAATGCAATCACTACAGGACATATGTCAGGAAAAAGGGACTAAACAGAACAAGATCATCAAGAATTCATTCAGGAAGTCATTTTTCTTTAAGGTTTCAGAACTATCTACAAAGGTATCAAATAACAGCCATACTTACCTTTTAAAATTAAATTTTTAATTCATAAGAGCACTAAACTTTTAGGTGAATACTCTTCAGAGTTAGAAAACTAAGGTTTTATAAGACCATAGACTAACATGAAAACACGATGGTCCCAGCCCCAGAGGGTAACATTGTAATATTTCAACACGTACACAACATTGCGTGATCTTCCAAAGAGCTAATTTTTTTTACTAATACCTAATCTTCCCCAGCCACTAAGTCAGGATGTCTATCGAAAGAAAACACAAAGTATTTTATTGCACTAAGGAGAAAGTTTCCTACGATCTGTTTATAAACTGGTCACTGAAACACTTCGGTTCTGACTTTGCAAGTAACATTTTCTTAAAAAAAAATCCGTAGTTATTAGATGAAACAGATTTTACTGAAAAATAATTACACACCTCGATTCCTAGTCTTACCTCAGCCCATTTAAGAATACAAGTCATGCAGAAGGTATGACTGCAATTCTCAGGGAAACCAATCTCTTGCTCTAGAAGGCAGTTCAGACAGATGGGGCATGTGTCACCATCACGAAACACAGTAGAACAGGAACTGCTTTCTTCATTTTCTTCACCTGGCATTATTAACATTGACACTTAGAATCTTTGACAGTTTTTGAAACAAAGTTATTCTAGATTTAATATTAAGGTACAATTTTCTGTAGTTAAAAACAAGTTAATCAAGTTTTCAGGTCTAATGTAGTCAAGACACTGGCCAGAGGAGGAGTTAAAATAATGTATTTCAGGTGAAAAATACTACGCAACATATTTCACAAATTACTGTACCAATACTTGCAATTAAAACAAAGAAAAGTTAGGTCTAGTGCTATTAAAAGAAAGCACCACACATTGCTTCCTATTGGCCATGCAGCCATTTAGATACGGTTCTCTTGCATTCTTGCTCTTCAGATGTTTGTGTTCTCTCTCTGTGAAATAAATTAGAGCATGTTCTGGTTTGAGCTGAAGCTTCCTTGTTTTGGGAAATGGACAAATAGGAATTATTCACGCAGTACAATAACTCTGCATTTAATTGATTAAGGGAGTCAGGTGAACGTAACGTTACGTCGGGAGTCTTTAAAGGCAGCAGGCTGGGGAGTGTCGCTCTCTCTTGGACTCCGGACAGCTTCACGGAGGTAGGACTGCTGCACACCCGAGACCAACGACCAGGCCTGAGACCTGAAGGCCTAGACCCCCAGATCACAGAGGATTACAGACTTTGACTATTACTGCTGTGAGTCTCGTCTGAATTCGGGTGAGATATCCGGACTCCCAGCTGTTCCGTGCAGGGAGTTTTCCTGCTGTTAAATTTGCTGCGTGGGGATTTCTCCCCAGCCCCATCCCGCCACGAGAAGAATTTCACTTTCTCTGTCTGGAAGCAGCTGCAAGGTTTTCACTCCCACCTCGCTGCTGCCAAGAGCACTGACCTGGAACAAGACTGTTAAAAACTTTCTCTCCTCTCCCACTCTGCACCTGGTTATCCGAGTCCTCTCTTCTAAGTTTTTCCCCGTTCCCGGTTGTGCATATACATACATATATATATAGTAGTGTATAGTTGTGTGGATTTATTGTCCATTAAAAGTTTGTTTCAGTTTCCCGAATGCAGACCGAGGTGTGAATTTCTTCTTTCCCCTTAAACCCCTTCTGTCTCTAGCGAGACAGAGGGGATCGTTAAGGAATTCAAGGAGTTATTACCTCGGGACCTCGACCCTTAACAGAGCAGCATATTCTGTATTTGTCATTTTATATACACGGTCTACCTTTATGTTAGTTTTCCAGTCTTAGAACTATTTTAATCTGAACATCCTCAAATATTTAAGTAATCATGAACATTAAGTAAAAAATGCTCCAAATTATCAAAGTTAGAAATTGTTTTCAGAATTTAAAAATGCAAGAACTTTTCTTCAAGGAATTTTACTCTAAATTAGGGGAGGGTATCCTGAATAACAACTGCTATCTCCACTTTTGTTCTGCTACTAGAAGTCAACAAATAAAAAACAGAAGACAGAGGAAAGGATCTGAGAACCCCATAGGCCAAAGAAAAATACTATGCAGAGACAGTGGTTATGTTTACACAACTTCTTTCAAAACAAGCAGTATATGAATTGAGAGAACAAATGTAAAAATCTGACTTTCACAGTTTGAATCTGAATAATATACTTGAATATTTTACACACCCACAGACTTTACCTTCCATGCCTTCATGCTCCTGATCCTCAGTATCTTGAATGCATCGCTTTCTGTTCTTCATCTTCTTACAAAATGTATTCTGGAACACAAAGAAATGGTTTACACAGTTTAGATTGCAACTTGAAAATAAAAATGACTGCTATGGGTTTAACAAGTGCTCTACATTTCATTATAGTAGAAACACATGACATTAAGAGTTAGATACAGATCATTTACAATCTGTTTGCAGTTTACAAGCATCATTAAAGCTGTCTAGCAACTGATACTTCCAACTTGAAAATTGCTTTTGTTTAAACAAATGCAAAGTTTTTGCAGTGTTTTAAGATCACCAGTGGTGTTTTTAGAAGTTAAACGCGTTGCTAAGTTTCTGTGCAAACTGCTCCACGTAACACTGCAATAACTAACATCTGCACATTGACCTTCACAAGATAGTTGAAGCAACAAAATTAAATGCAAGAATTAGTTGCTTTCTCACACTTAGTATCAATGGAGTTGTGGCAAGTGAGAAAAATGAAAGCAGGTTACATTTGCTTTTGTCACACAATTAGAACCATTGGCACTCAGAAAAAATGCAGGGGAAATTATTTCATTAGACAAGGGGACAGGTCACAAGCACAGATGCAGTAGAGTGTCATGAATGGGGAGGAAGCACCTTTTAACTGTTCTGCAAAGGAGCAGTATGAAATAATAACAACATGGATAGAGAATATCGTTATGATCCATGTCACACAAGTTGAAATAATTTGATCTTGCATAAGAACCAGCGAACGTGTTCTTTGGAGGCTGACCTACTACATGCAGAGTGAAACACACTTTAAAAAAAAAAAAAAAAAAAAGCATCTACACTAGGGACTGAAGCTCCAGCATTTCAAACCCCTGTAGTCACAACAGAGATGGTACAAGCACCTAAATCTCCAACCCAACAGTTCCAGAGGGACCAGCAGCTTTCTTTGCAACTATGTAAATCTTTAAATCTTATTATTTGCAAAGGACAAATGAAAACTTCACAGGAGATTGAAGAAATCAGAAATTAACAAGATCTGCTACTTAAGAATTCAAACATGAAGCAAACCAGCTGAGGTTTCAAACACTTTACTCTCTGACGTCTTTATAGTAACAGCAGCAGGACAGAGCTGAGAATGCCACAGTCACACTCAACTAAACTTTCTCCTATTTCACTTACAAACTACAATGGTTAACCTTTACCACCTGGATATTCAGGAAAGGGAGACAATTTGCCTCCCAAAACTTTTCTTCTGATGAAGTCTTTATTGCTTGATCTTGGCAGCAGATGTTTTAATGATAATTTACTTTACTAAGAAACACTCCCAGATACCCATCATATAACATACTTCTCACTTTCTAAAGAAGCAGGACTCTGATCTGTAAGTCTCAAACACGGTTCATTTAAAAAATGGTCAAAGCTAATTAGAAATCCATAATTAGAATTCTAAATGGCTTCAATGTTCCTATTAGAAACTACTTTCTAATCCCCCAAAAGGAACATGTGAATCAAGTCAACTGCGGGTGGGGAAGAAAGGAAAGGGAAAAGGAAACAAACCCCTAGCTGTAAGGGAATTTTCCCCCTGCATTGTTACCCTATTTTGATGCAAAAAAGTGACTTAAAGATATCACTAGGATAAATGCCATCAACTGTAGAACAGTTAATAGCACTAATATTATTACAGACTGTGTTGCTGTGAATACTGTAAGATGAACGCAAGTTCTGTTAGCAGAACCACCACTGGCCAGACCACCACCTATTAGCCTTTGCAGGCTAGGCAAAATGAAACCCAAAAAAGGTAAACTGCTACTTTAAAATGAAATGCCTTAAACAAGCAAAATCCACAGCAAATTAGGACAGGTAAGACCATCAAAACCACACTGGAACTTAAAATATGAGATCAAGGACCATTGTTTTCACTCTGATTTGCAAGAAGAATTAAGTGGCTTTGGTCCTAAAAAGTTTAAATCACGTGGTGGTGTGTAGTATACATGCTTTTACACCTAAAATATAAGAACATTCCTTCTTCTCTACATCTTAACAAACCCTCAACAATGCTTTATAGAAGCAGAAAAGCTTGCAAGCTGTGCTCAAGCCTCTCTCAACCCTGAAAGTCCCAGGACATCTCACAGCTGAGATGGTTTAAAGGCAAGACCAAGAATTCTGCACATCCAGCCACAGAAAATATTTTAAATAGACACAACCTAAATACCAAATCTTAACTTAAGCAGTAGCTGTAGAGTTCATGGTTATTAGGTCTTGAGATAGGCAGAATACAGGAAGCGAGCCCATAGAACCTCTTCAGATTTGTTTTTCCCCAGAAAAAGTAACCTTTTTTCCATTGTATTCTTTCTAGACAGAAAGACATCCTGGAAATTCTTGCACATTTACAATAATTACAAAGACAGAGATCCTAAAAGTTTGATGAAATATCAGTAAATCCAAGATGTGCAGCAACTGAAAATATTTAAGTGGTGTAACATCCTTTTTCTCACAAACCTATTATTTAAACAGATACTGAGTGCTGCTTGTGCATTTCACAGATCACTGTGCAGTGCAACTTCTTGTCAGTTTGATGCTACGCATTTTGCGCCACACAGCAAAGGAATTTAATACTACTGAAATACAAATATTTGTAAATAAAAGACCTTCAAAATTTACATGCTATTTAACAAATTATCTTTGGAAAGACTATTTGCTACTTTAAAAGGAGCATCATAGGCATTGGAATAGCAGAAGAGTTAGCAGACAGCAGCAAACAGAACTGTTCTTTGTCCCAAAATGTGACATGTTCTTCTAGAGGTCTTTAAGCTTCAAGAAGATTTGGAAGTACTTATCAGACCGTGTCATTTCAGCTGCATACCATGACAAGAAATGTGTAGGTTTGGCTGGTGGGGAGACAGCGAAAGAAGCGAGAGAAATATTTTTTGTTATTCTCCCCATTACCAAATTGTATCATCATCATCATGATGGCTTGGCTTCGCGAACGAAGATCTGGGAAGGGCTTTCCCCACGCTCACTGCAAGCGATGAGTGCACCCTTCGGGCCAGCGCGGTGGATTTTTTAGGTGAGGCGCAGCATGCGCGGAACTGGCTCCACCCTTTACACCTGAGGTTCATCTGCCAGGGCCTAGCCAGCTTGGACAGTGACAGCAAAGTCCTCGGGTCGTAGGTCTGGTCAGAGTATCCTTCTCTGAGATGATGGATGCCTTACAGGGCTAAACGAGCTCCATCTGCCCGGGTTTGGAGTCAGAGTTGTCCTTCTCCTAGGATGGTTGCCCGAAGGCTAGTGAGCCCATCCTGCCTGTGGACACACTTTGTCTGACCCTTCAGTTGAGACCTGTCTGGCTTGGGAGATCCCACTGGAGGCACATGCCACCACCAGCACAGCTCTCAACCTCACAAGGGCAGGCAAGCTCCTTCCCCACGGCAAGGGGGTGCCTGTGAAAGAGTCGCTGCTCTACCTCCGGACATCACAGACTCGGGCACGGGGCAGCCGGGGCCTGCCAAGAACTGGAGGATACCAAATTGTATAAGCTCACACGAAGATCATATGTCTGTATCCACGGCTAATCATGTCCTATCAGGCTAATACGTATCTGAAGAACGCTACATCCAAAGAATACTTTTACTACATTCCACTGACTCATGACCAACACGTTTTAGTTATGAATACTCAGTCATTGATGTGAAATATTAGAAAAGAACCCCAGGACCCACACATGCAAGGCACTTCACAGGACAGCAACAAGCACTATACTACGTTAGTGCTGACAATAAGAAAGCCAACTCTCCCACAACACTACAGATAAAATACTTTAAAATAGCATAAAGACAGCAAAGCATTTCAGCCAGGATGGTCATTTTTCTGGTGCTTGTAAGTTTTCAATAGAATTACTTTGTAATAGAAATACATTATTTAATTTTGGGTCTGAGATAAAGGCATCTTTATATCTCTGATATATTAAAGCTAAGTGAACAAGGACACTGCCACAAGTACAAACTCCATCATATTGAATGTAGTTAAACGCTTAAGTTTCTACATTATTCAAATTATTATTCAAAAGAAATTCCTGTTCTTGTCTTCATGGAAGGCAGAAGCCAAATATATTTGCCAACAAAAGTGCTTAAACAGAGTTAACTGTAGAACCTGGGAATATATTCATTACTCTCCATCTGAGGAATGTAGTTTCATGATGTACATAACTCCACAAAGCAGACTGATATAAGTACTATTTACACACTAAACAATCTTCTGTATCACAAAAATGTTAGTGCAATTTACCTTTTTTATTAGCACAAACTACTTCACACAGTTCATAACCTAAAAACACAGATGTACTTCAACTAATTCATTGCACATGCAGAAAGAAAAAACTTGGTCTGTTCAAAGTCACGTAACTGAATTCCCTATTGAACTAAAAATCTATTACATTAAAATCTTACAATTAAATGGGCACATAAAAATCATCTGAGGAGATCTGCAGTCCTCTAATTATAAGGAATTAGCACGTCTCCTTTTTGACTAAAAACAAACTCTTTACAGGACATAAAGAATACCTGTAAATAAAATGCAATGACTAAATACACTCTTCCCCCAATGCAGTAGTGTCTAGGGACTTATTTACAGAGAAGTACACTTGTTCAGCTGGAAAGCAGGGTGAAAATCAAGACAACAGGAAACAACATCTCCAGTAATCAAGAGCAAAATGGTGTCCAAGACAGGCTTATTCTTGTTCCCTTAACTTAGGAAACATTTGTAATTAACTCTTCAACTTCTTAGATACATGCTGCATTAATACTTCAAGGAGCACCTTATTTTGACTGTTGTTTTTCTATTAAAAATATTCTCTCTTTTAAAAAGGATTTGTGGCACTATTACTATGTTCTGATTTCTTTACTAACTCAAGGAACAATCAGTTTCAAAACTGAAACAACAGTCAGCCACAATTCAGCTTCAGAAATTATTTGCTTAATAAAGCTACACCATTTACTCCAATTTTTTTTGGCAGCACTAAGTAGGACTCTATTCTGCCCTATGCATTTTCATGGTCTTTAAGAAACCTTGGAAAGAGGTTTAAGACTTTCCCTCAGCAAGCATATTTTTAACAAAAGCAGATCTTGACAATTAGCCCCATTTACAAAACCAGACTTGTTTTAGTAATTAATGGCAGAACACGGAGCATCCTCTGGAGCTTCTCAGACAGACTCACCATAACTTCTGGACCATTATGGGGCAAATGCTGCTGATAAAAATTTTGAAACCTTTTACCAGTAGTCCTGTGCCATCTTTGAGACGGATTGAGGAGACAGTACTTTTGATGACACTTGAACATTCAAAAAGCTTTTTGCCTACTTCTATTGCTAAGTCTAACGTAACACATACTCCAAGAAAAAAAAACAAAAAACCAAAAAAGACACCATTGGGTAGTTGCAAAAGTACATCAAGAACCTTCGCAGATCTTTTTATTTGGAAAAACTTTTTTTGTCTGAAGAGCCTGGAAGGTAGACTTGTTTCAAGTGACAAATCAGTATGTTGTTTGCCCTCCAATAAACGAGGGCTAAACTGAGAATCTGGAAGCACTTATCCTGGATTTGTTCCTTTGTATAGTAAAATCTCTTGGCGCAGAACATTAGTGAGAATAGAACCAACAAGCACACTCAAAAGAGGGCTTTTAAAGAGGATCTTTAGTCTTTCTATGCTCAAATTGCACCTTTTCTGCATTCCCAAATGGAATACCATAGAACCAACAAAGATGCAGAGAGAGAAAGAGACGCTTTGGGGAATAAAAAGAGAACCCTTTTTCTATACGTGGTTTAAGCCTATTCATGTAGATCCAGTGTCTTGGAAAGAATTAGTGCTATTCAAGCAAGGAGACACTGCTGATTTAAAGACTCTTTCCAGACCCTCTAAAGATGCAATTACCCAAGAGAGATAATCTAATCTAACAGTTTGCTGCCACCAAAAGCAGCAGCTCTGTTTCTCACCACTAGTGATGGTGAGCAGACTCGGTGAAGAGCCACATGTGTGCCAAAGAAATTGCAAGCGACAGAGTGGGAGAGGGAAAGCATTAAATGGGATTGCCCCTTTTGGCAGCAGCAGCAACATGCTAGAATAGCTAAGACTTTGTCGTCAAACTTCAAGGACCCAGCAGTACCTAGATTACCTGCCAAGTCCATGAAAGCAATAGGTAAAGTCACAGGAGGAAACCGTCAAAGCCAAATGCCTAGAATTAAACTGTCCTAAACAGTATGCTCCCTTCTGCAGACCTTGCCCTTCCCTACCCAAAAGAATTAAAAAACAAAAACAACCAACCAAACAAACAAAAACCCCACAGTGGATATTTGCCCCCGGATTTCTTTTCCCATAATCTAGCAGCAAGACACTGACAAACACATTTACATTGCAGATGCTATGGCTACAGCTATGTCCTGTCCCTGCTAGATTCAACACTTCCATTTTTGTGGCCACCTCAACAATAACACACTGAACAGCAGCTGCAGACACTCACCACACATGTCCAGTCAGCACTCACAGAAATATACAGGACATAATCATAACTGCCTGCTAAGCAAGGAAGGCATGCACAACTCAATGGAAATGCGCACATACAGCTTGAAGAACTGCTGTAGTGGCTCAGACACTGTGATTATCGTCTAGTAACATGTCTGACCATCTGACGAACCAAGAGTTTCCAGGAAGATTTAGAACCTTACAGTGGAGACACACACACGCAAGATAATCTCCTTCCAGTATAAAACTTGCAAACTAAACTGGCTCAAAACCTGCCATACAGACCTTTTTATGTTAACTCAGGGCAGCAGGCAGTGCACCTCACTGAAGTTTAACAAAAGAATACCTGCAAGACATAGGCAAAATGTCAGGGCAGTAAGAAAGGTGTCATTTTATAAGACCTCACATATTTGAGAATATGCCATAAACTGTGGAGGACACACCATGTCTTTTATAGAATGTTACATGTTGAAGTGCTGCTACAAATCAGATTGAACTCCAATGTCTAGCATTTAAAACACTTCAGTTTACTGTACAGCATAAGGCAGCCAAACCATGTCATCAGAACCATTTCATGTACTCATGCCAAGTCATGCTGCTCCACTAGTGTGTTTAGCATTCCACATTTACTAGCAGTTAAGTGAAGAATACTTTATTCATGATAGATTACTCAGATGTGATGGTAAATAATCATGTTCTAACTTTACTTTAAAAAGTCATTATCCAAAAAGCTTCAGTACAACACAGAACTAAATCAGACAGGCTACCAACTTGACAAAAGGGCAACATATTTATATCTCAAAACTTGTACTTTGCTGTTAACACCTCTAACAACAGAATGGCACCAATCTAATGCTCTTAAGTAAGAGTTACTACCACAGCCAAAAGAAACCCCAAACACAACAGATATATGCATATGAAAGACTGAAGATAGCAACAAAGTTAGGATCACCAACAGGCTTCTGTTAAGGAACTTCCTCTCTCTGTACTGGAAAACTTGTGCATGGGACAGGCACCCCTTCACCTCAGAATCACAGTCACGCAGCTGGCCCCCTCATCTACCAGCTTTCACATTCCTTTCCTTCAGAAAGTAACCAGTTCTCATTGGTTTTTACCTAATAAAGAAAAACAAGGATGTAGGTTACAGAGGAACCATTAGTTCTGGAAAACAGCAGTAACAAAATGAGAAACTCAAAAATCTTGTGCTAAAATTCAACTGACAATAAAGCTATCACAGTTTTCAGCGAAATTCCAAATGCCATCCCAAGAAACCATCCAAATGAGTAAGCCATTTTATCAGTCTTAAGTAGTAGATAACTTTAAGACAACACAAGGCACCAATATTTGTGATACAGTTTATCACCCTCCTCCACCCAAAGATGACACACATGCAAGTGCTGATTTGCTCATCAGAACCAGGAGCATCCACATAACCACTGGGATGATCCACATAAAACCTAACACTTCCACAAGCCTGAGAAGGTACGATGTTTGCCCAAAATAGTTAAAGCAAAGGGATTTTTTTTTTTTTTTGTCAAAAACACACTGAAGCAGTTTCCCTGTATGCGTCAGTTCTCACCATGCAATCATAACTGAACTACAGTTACCTTACTGGCACTGATAGGTAATTATCTACAGAAGGCAAATTTAAATTCTCAACTCCCTGCACTGTTAACCATAAACCACTTTGTTCCAGCATGATAGGTGGCAGAAGTTTAGGCTTGCCTCCTGAACTCAGTTTAAGGGCTCATACCCAGTAAGCGGCAACGAGAAACTACTTCAGCAGATTCCTCCACAAGTCAATAAATTATGCCTCCAGCATTTCCAGTATCTGTCAGCAGTTGTGAGGTTAACTCACCAGACCACATACCATTACATGCCAAAGTATACCAAAATGACAGTTCTGTATTAACAGTACGTTCAGGGTGACCACTGCCAACCAAGATGGCCCAGTGCTTAAGTAAATTCAGTTCACAGACTGAGAACTAGATGAAGCTAAACTTGCCACCTAGTCTCCACACGCACTGAACTGAGGCAATTGTGCAGGGTAGCTCCTCAGTAAGGCTGCCACTCATAACACTGTTTTCCAAAGATGTTTTGAATTACACATGACAATCCCAGACCTAATCTTTACAGAGCTGCATGCCTGCGTCCATGACAGCCCTGAGAAGGAACACTTGTTGGAGTTGTGGTTAACTGCCCCAGGAAAAAACAACTTCATTCACACAGAGGACAGGATGAATAGAACCTTCTAAAAACTGATACAAGACGATGAAATGTCTATTCACAGAAATTAAAAGACCACCCTATTTTGCTTTCCAAAACAATATTTTCAGTTGATGGCAACATGCACTGTGCTACTCTTTCACATGTGCACGCATACAAATGGTCAAGACTCCCAACAGAAGCCGCACTACACCACAACCACTCCCATGAGGAGAACACGCATGTATGCCGGGGCTAAGCCATGTTGTTTTGTAAACTGCTGATAAAACACTGAAGGACTGTAGTGATTATACAAAGAAATAAAAAAACCTGTGTACATGACATTCTCTCACAAAATGTTTAATTCTGCACTTAGGTGTTTCTTCTAAGTAGTCTATGACTAGATCGGGTGAGATTGAGATTTACAAATAACAGGAACTAATTAGGGATTAGGTACTATTGTCATGGTGCACGTGGTTCAAGCAGCTAAATCAAATCAGCAGAAACTCATGACCTTGCCTTCTGCCGCTGAGGGTCCTTAGTCACATGCATACTTTTGTAGCTAGAAGGGATAGCATTACATAGCAGAGTCAGCAAAAACAGCTCAGCCATCTCCAAGAATATATTTTTCAAAAAGTTCTTTTTTCTAGCCACTTGGAAGCACTAGTATTTTCATGCTTCCCACCAAAGAGTAGATATTTGGCAGTGGATCACTGAGATCAAGAACGTGCATTCTGCAGAGGCAAACCTTCCAAATCCAGCTATGTCAGATCTGGGGTTGGAGGAGAAGTTAGCATTTACTCAAGAAACCTTTGCTAGTCATTGCATTTAATTTTTCTCCCATAAACTGAATCTGTTCTCAGCATACACTAGTAATTCGAATTTCATATCCCATTGCTACACTGCACATGCAACATTCCCGCAAGATGAATGAGCATACTTCAGCCCCTGCTATGGTAACACAGCAGGACTTGTTGCAATCATTTCTCTTATGCTAAAGAAACTAGGAAGACCATCTTTATTTTTCCTAATACCATCCTAAACATGCCCAAATAGCTGGATTTAAACAGCAGGGATGCGGGAGCTGAACCAAAAGACCTCACAGAGACAGAAGCAGAAAAGCTAAGACCTTTTAACAGCGGAGGGAAAAATGATAGGCAAAACTGATGGAGTAAGACTGAACTCAAGTTCAGGGGCAGCAGCAACATCAAGAACCACATTTAAGATGCAAAAAATATCAATGGGGCAACAAAACCAGAGTGATAGGTGATTAGAAAAGTACACCAAGCTAAAGAATATACGGCTGAATCCAGCAAAGGAAGAACTAGCACGCAATTGTCCGATTACAGACTACCATTATTTTTTTCTTTCACCTACATCGTGCTAGTCTTACTTACCAGGTTCTGAATGCTAAATCCCTAAAAACCGAGGGGCATCTCTAACAACATGTATGTAATGTATAGGCTCCCCTATAATTTTACAGATTTACTTGAATGGAAAAAAAAAACCCCACACTACAGAAGTCTGCATAGAATACACACATGCTTGATAAAAATATACTGAATTTGAGTCCTCTGTTAAAAGCATGCTGTTCTTTCATTTTAAGCATGAAGAGTTTGTGAAATGGCATGTTCTCTTGATATTAAAAAAAATGCGTTCCCACAAAAAGTAATTTCAGCTTACATGTAAAATATACAGACATTGACTAAAAAACAAATAAAAGAAAAATAACATAGCCATTTAAAAGTACATTTTACCTCTCTGAGGCACACTCTTAAAAAAGCACCAAATGAAAGCTACAGCATCAAAAATGTGGTCCTCAAGCTCCTCTTGACTTTGAATAACAGTATTTTATAGGGTCAAGTCAGAGACCTACACTAACATCTTACCAATCTCGGACAATGCTGTATTTTTGGAAAATGGTGGAAAAAATAATGAGTTTGCAAAGGATTTAGGACAATTGAAATAATTTTAAGTGTAATTGCATTTTGCACAGTATCTCCTACAGTATTTGTAGAATAACAATGCATTAGACATAATTTCAGAGGTAGAAGACAGAAGACTGTTGATCTTGTTTTCTCGGCTCTTACTCAGCAATAACTTCCAAGGTAGCTAAAATAAAGCTAGAAAAACATGGCCAGGAATGGAAGACAAGTATGCAAGAGAAGGTTTCCTTAACATCAATAGCAACAGACAAGGTAACAGAAACTATTAACCATGCAAGACAGAAAAGCCAGATCTGAGCTTGAAAACACCACCTGAACTCCACCACCTTTCCCTTCAATGTATGAAGCGAGTCTAGTAATAGGAAGACAAGCTAATCACCATTTTGGGTTACTTTCACCATACAGATGGCATCAAGAAATCATCTGTAACGAAACAGCACTTTACTGTGAATTAAGTAAACAACCTAGTTTTTGTTGTAATTTATTATTCTATCTCACTGCAAAGCTTCAAAAGGAACTTAAGCTTCCCACATCAACAATACTAGAAGCTCCTTAAAAATAATAGATAATAAAATAATAAAAAGATAACGATGAACCCCATTATCTTTCAAAGTTTCTTGCCAGAATTACAAGCACAAAATAACTACTGGTACCAAATGACTTATCCAAGAGTAGTATAAGGTGCCTTTCTTCCTCAGACCGATGGAACTATGTGTTAAAAATCACAGCTGCATAGGTTTAGTAAGAAGGTGTCATCTCTTAAAACAAAACCCCAGTGAGCTCCAGGTAGTCATAACAGATCACTTTGCTGCAACTGTTTCACAGGACTTCCAATTACTTTTTGTTACACTTATCTATCCACAGGAGTCACAGGAGCCTTTTACACCACAAGAAACAAACTAAGAATGTTCTGAAAAGCACAACTGCGTACAAGAAGTGCTTATTCTAGTGGCTATATAGAAAGCAGAAAGGAGTTTCACTATCCCTCCTATGTCTGGAATTGCTGAAGTCATTTGCTCAGGACAGTGAGCAATCCAATTAAGACTGCTCACCTACCCGCAGATTCTATCTTAAAACTCAAGTTTCCAGTATCAGTACAGCTCAGGGGCAAGGGTCTCCATCTCTCCTGTGGGACACCAAGAAAGGCTAAGTCTTCACTGCTGCAGTTTTGGCCTGTGTTGCTCTCTAAAGGCATGGACATCACAAAGACTTCTATCAAACACTGATCCCGTGGAATTTCACATTCCTTGTTACCGTTGGCAGTCTAACAAGAGAGAGGTAGCAAGTAGACAGACAACTAACTAACTCACTTGATGTTTCTAGGCAATGTCACAGTAGCTTGGAAAAGTTCCAAACGTCATTAAATGCATTAGTCAGGTTTACTCACAGACAGCACCTCTGCAGGCAGATCACAGTTAAGCACTACTTACGGACCTAATAACAGACAAATGACGATTGCGTTTTAATGGGAGTTCACCAATTCTTACATAAAAACTGCATTGAGACAGACAGTATTATTAGTGACTATTAGAAAAAGTGATCAGTTACTGCAATTTACGGCAGTAATCGGCTTTTGAGAACAGCTTCTGGAAGACATATTTCTTCTTCCCAATTCTCTCTACATATTAATTATCTTTTTTTTTTAATATTTATATACACACATGAAATAATCTGAAATAATCTCAGAAAGTTAAGAAGAAATACCACTGGCCACAGAACCATAAAATTAAAATGTTACTTTTTCATGTTTGCTGTGATAGAGTATTTTTGAGTTAAAATTTCATATTTTCATGGAGAAAAATAAAAGAGTAATACTACTGTTTCATTGAGACAATTTGTGAGTGACTGAGTAATGAGAAATGAGTGTGTGAAAATATTCATTTTAGCACAACATGCGCAAATGTAAGGCACAGATGCACATATGCCTGCAGGGGTGGGGGTGTGTGTGTATATATTTGTTACCTGAATAAATGCATTTTATACAAAGTTTATTTTAATCTTGCCTACTTACACATAATCAAATGCAGTATTTTGATCACCCTTTGTCAAGTGATTTAACAATTTCCCCGGCCTAGAAGTGACAACTTCCACATTTTGTTAATTTTTGGTTTCTCCAACCAGAAGTCTTAAAGAAAGCTATCAGATGTGCCATAAAAATAAGATTTTGGAAAGCAGAATGTTTCTAAAAGTAAGAGGCAACTCTCTTATCACTTTTTTTCTTTTTTAAACTCCTAACAAGGAAAAACTGAAGTACAAATGATGCACATTCAATCTTTGAGCGCCCTTCCAATGCAGTCACAATGCCTTTGGGGCTCCACCAGACCCAGACAGAGAGATGATGGACAGCAGACCTGTGGCTTTAGGGAGCAGGAAGACAGACATAAGTTCACCTCCCATCTTCCAGTGGCTACAGTCCTCCATCTGTTATTCACAACTGCTGCTAACTTCCCACACAAGAGAATCGCCCTACTCAAGGGGTTCAGGGTACCAAAACTAAGCAACTTGCAAACCCAGAGCAGAGATGCTCACGGCTTTCTGAGTGCAACCTGAGCTCCTATACTCAACTGTTCGGTAAAAAGAAGTCAAACAAGTAGGGAAGAGAAGATACAGTGTCACTGCACTCTCAGATCAAGGTTGGCTCCCTTCAGGGCAAGGTGGACTAGTACACACATACACATAAAACAAACTGTCTACGCTGCTGAAAAAAAAAAAACACAAATTAGCCCTTGTTTTGAAGTGCTTTAAAGAACACGCACATTAGAGACCTCTGGTATTTATGGCTATGGAAGAAGGGTTAGGGTGTAAATCTGGTTAACACTATCTTCAACTTGCAGGAAAAAAAGGCAAAAAAATTGGGCAACGTTGAGATTTATAAAATTCTAAGTATTTAAGATTCATTCAGCCAGATTGATATCAGTGGTCGACAGCACTGAATAATCAGTTTAGCTATCAGCAG
>NW_010428509.1:53684-55803 GCF_000710305.1 Buceros rhinoceros silvestris
AACTGGATTGCATGTTTTTGTTACCATTAATTGGAAAGACATTTTTCTTCCTCACCTTAGATTGCTGGCAAAGAAAATCCCAACGCTGAACAGTGGACTGACAGAAAGCCAGGGTTCAAGAATTCTGGTGGCAAGTCAGCTCACCAAATTTTTTCCAGCAGCAGTTCTTTGCCCCCATTAATATCATGTCTGTTTAAATACAGCATTAATTGAAATAAAGTCACCATTTATTTAGTAAATAAAGCCAACTGTACAGAACTTCAGTTTCTGCACAGTTTTTTTAGTACTCAGGACAGTGAAAAACTGAGAAGACTCAGCAAAGAATCACTGTAACAGGGGAAAAAGCCCTGAAGACAAATGTTTGTAACCAGAGCCAAACCACTACATATTGCGAGCAGAACCAACTACAAGTTTTGTAAAACCAGAGGCTAGGAGTCATGCTGCACCAACTGTGTCCAACTACAGTCAGTTGAGAGGGCGAATAAACTCTTTATCATTCGGTTGTTTCAAAAGTGATAGCTGAATAACTGGAGAAGACGATAAACATTGATCTCCTTGTGGTGTCAAACTCAACAACTTTCACATACTGTACCTGAGCACCATAAATTAACGTTCAAAAAACCCACCAAATTCCTGGAGAAGTGATCCCAATCTTAAATGTAATCTGAATATGAGGCAAGTAATGAACCCAGGTTTACTGCTGTTAAAGAAGGTCTGAAGAACATTCTCCTTCAAGACTATTTGCAGGAGAAAGATTTACCCCCGCCCAAGGCCACAATGCTGTTGCCTGTTCTGCTTATTCACAAGCAGACTTTAAGGCAAGTGGAACATGAAAGAAAATGGATGTATTTCTTATTTGGGTAATTTATCACTCTGGAAATTGACATATCAGCAAATGTAAACTACTGAAAGGAAAGCTGCAAAAGATTTAACACAGTGACTAAAATTCTAAATAGCCTCTCCACCAACTATTTCTCATCTTATCTAATGGAAATAGAACAACAAACATCATATTCCTAGAAATTCTACAGGAAACGTGTTTAAAAGTACTTGGGATAATTTCCAAGGCTTTTCCGTGTCACTGAAGAGGATGCTATCCATCTTTTCTAATTCTGTGCATCTCTAAATACACCTTTCCAGTTAAAAGAGACATGGATTACCATGTATAATCAACCAAATAAAAGCGGATTTTTGTCACCCTGTCACTTCACTTAAGCAACCTACTATTTAAATCTGCTAAGACTGAAAGAAAACTTGACAAAATGACTAAAACTTCCCCCATTCTTCTTCTCCCATGTGTACGAGGGTCTGAATACCCACTCAGTAAAACTCCAACTTAGGTTACACTTCACTTAAAACTATGATCCACTAAAAGAAAATAAACACTTCCCCCTCCACTGACACATCAGTGATATAACATCAGACACTCAGCTACAGCTCTCTTTAAGGATACTGAAGCCCTAAAAAGCAATAAAACTGCACCTTAAAATAGATGTTCAATAATGAGGACCACTCCAATCCATTATATAATTATAAGTTAGATGTGAACAGCCTTATGCACCTCTTGACATTTTAATTTAAATGATTCTTTGCCAACAACACCTAGTTTCTGATACCACCCAAACAGTAACTACCTGGCCTTTCTCTCTGTTATCCCATTCTTGATAAAAATTTAAGATTGATTAATAGTCTAAAACAAAACATTGTGAGAGGAAGGGGACAAATTTTAGGCCTATCAAAACTGTTTAAGTTATAAACACGGAGTTAGGTTGTCAAAGATGAGTTACATTTGGGGCTCAGGCTAATAATATTCTTTAATACTCACCAAAGGGAAAAAAAAATTAGGACACAATGTACTTCAAAACACAAGAAGAACTGGAGAGTCTCTGACTGCCTTGGTAACTGTCTCACTTCCAAGCTCCAGCGTTACTTCGTGTAACTTTTGAGTCAGTCAGGATGCCACAGCAGCCAAAAGTACAGCTGGGTTTTAAGCTGAGCCTCTCCGTGCAACTTTCTCCGCAGCTGCAAACTCTTCCACAATCACGGTTACCCGAAAACGCGCTTTCAGCAAACTTTGCCAGTATTTGCAACTCCGGGCGGCCGGCGCAGCGCCCGCCCG
>NW_010428510.1:0-18235 GCF_000710305.1 Buceros rhinoceros silvestris
GCCGGGCAGCCGTGACAGCCAGCCTTCCAAACGGTTTGATTCGAGTTGCTGCCTTCACAGGAGAAGCGTTGAAGGACCACCAGAAGTCCCCAGACGGCGCGGCGAGGTGAAGGCAGCTACCTGCGCAGCAAGCGGCTTCGTCGCGGCGCACAGCCCCTCGCCAGGCCCAGCTGAGGCTCGCACCGCAGCCCGGCTGGAACCCCGCTGTAAGGTACCGACAAGTACCAGCGCAGGACAGCCAGCAAGGGCAGAAACCGTCCCTGCCGAAGGAAACGGGGACTGCCCCGCTGGCTGTAAGAGCGCAGAGAAGCCCATCCCTTCGTGAGCGGAGTCAGCAATACACATTGGTATTGTCTGAACCAAGGCAACGGGTTTCAGGCTCTGACACAGCCCGAAAACAGACATCACACAGTACAGGTGCGGCACACACGGCTCACAGGGAGGTCACAAACATTCTCAGAGCGTTTTCATCAAGCAATATTTTTTCCTGTTAATTTAATGCTTACAAATTCCTTTAGCGAAGCAGTCTTGTGCACATTCTGGTATAATACAATTTGAGATATTTTGTTCCTCTTAGTTCAGTAAGTTCTTATTTTATGTTCTCTTTTCCAATCTTTCATCAAGGAGTATCTTAGGAGCCATCAAGCAATAAGAATATCACTGTTTCATACTGATTTTGCTCAAAGCCTTGCAGACATATTTATGCAGCGTGAGGAGAAGAACATTTAACTCCAGTGGAATGAGAAATGGTAGTGACGTGTATCTGAGGTGTGAGCAAATGAAGTCCTGACCTCTTTCTCAAAGAAGGGGTAGGGGGGCAGGGAAGGAACAAAAACCAGCCCTCCATCTGAAGCATTGCGGTAAAGTTAACCTTCAGCCCCTGGAAGCCTCAAGCTGCCATTTGGTTTCCCTCAGAAAAAAATCACCGAGTCTCCTACTATAAATATCTAGCTTTTTCAGAAATAGTTTAATGTCCAGAAACCAGCAGAACTCAGACAAGGACTTTCCATAGCAAGGCCGGAATGGTTTGAACATCTGACTAGGGAATCACCTGCAGTTCTCAATTTCGTGCCAAAAACCCAAGGTTAAATTCCAAATGCTTCAAGAGAAACAAATCAAACATCTGTGGAAGCCCAGTGATAAAAGCAGCCTTTTAGCTCTGGTGATCACAAAGCACGCAAATGGTACCACAGGGAGCAGAGCCTGGTTCCTGGAGAGCAAGGAGCATATTGGTGGTGCCTGCCTGGCAAATACTGCTAGAGCAGTAAGCTACTTAGCTGAGTACACCAGAAGTGAGAGACAGAGCAGCAGGGCATGATTCTCCAACTAACCAAGTGCTTTGTGGTCTCTGTCAGACGCTCAAAACCAGGGAGCTGGGATTGGGAATTGGCAGAAGCTGGGGCCGCATTCATCAGGAATTCAAACCCAGGCAGCGAGAGAACGGCCTTAAATGAGGATGGCTGCAGTGCCATGGGAGCTCAGGCAAAACCTAAGTGAGCTGATGAGCGAAGTGGCAGAGAGCTTCCCCGCACGGCAAAGCCTTTCTGCACCCACAGTCACCACCAGTTAGCCAGTCACTCAAACCAAACACAGGCACTTGGTTCTCTAGTCCCCAAAACCATCAGCCTGGCAGGACGAGCTGCTTCCCCTGCCTTTTGTAAAGCAAAAGTCTCTATTGTAGTTCATTAAGATCTGTAATAGCTCTACAAGCTTGTATACACCAGGCGTTTCATGAATAACAAGGTTTTGGCAGCTGACCAATCATCTGAATATTTCAAGACTTGGCAATATTTCAGCACAGTCTCCATGGCAAAGGAGGTCATTTTCTCCCTCTTCCCTGAAGCAGTAGCTTAAAGTTTAGGCAAATTCCTTCAACTGACCTTCTGGCATATTTAAAATATTTATCTTTTAAATAACTTGTCATTCTGTTCCAGTTTGTTGCAACAGTTATTGCAGAAAACCCCAATCTCAGGACAAGGTTCTGCTGATAGCTCATACCATTACTGAGCCCTCCCCGGCAGATGCTGATTAGAAATGACCAGTTAACAGTCCTCTAGTCTATGGAACAGGCCTGATTAGCCAGACTGAGGTGTGCCTAGGAAGCTAATGACATTTCCCCTGTTTGCACAGGAGAGGATGCCCAGTCAGCACAGTTTGGCATCAGTAGCTACAAGACTCAAGGGGCTGTCAGAAACAAGATGACTACCTGAAGGGCAGAGTGGAAACACAACATTTAGTGAAAAGGACCTTCGAGATGAGAAATTGTCCCAATATAGTGCAGCATCTCACTTGGCAGGAGTAATCTCGCATGGCTTCACTCTGCATAAAGAGAACCAGTCAACTGAAATAAAACTGGAGCAACTGTTCCATTGCCACGTAACAGCTTAGTCTAGTGGCTGTGGATGTGGTGACAAGGTACTGAAAAATAAGACCTAGCGCCGACTGCAGTTAAATTTAGCATGAAGGTAACCTTCTGCTTGCTGAAGGATCATACGTATTTCTCAACTAGGCAAGACAAACAGCATGGAGCAGGTAATCTCACACCTCCATAAGCACCATCTCCTTCTGGAGACTGACAGCCTTCCAGAGGGCAGTGGTCACAGTAGGACATCAATGCCAGTGTGGGTATCTGTTTCACTCCTGCCTTTGATGTCCATGTAAGGACACGGACAGGGCTTTCTTAGGCACCAGCTCTGCAGACCCTTCGGAAGAGAAAGCTCTTGGTCTGCCCAGCTTGGAAAAGATCAGCCTCGATTAATTTCAATGATGTTGAAATCACTGGGGATAACTCAAACATTTCCCAGATGAGAGGCCTGGGGCTTCCAGAAGGACAACAATAGGGTCAAGAAGAGGAAGGATGGGGGGCAATTGCATTTTGGCTGGGTGTGAGGACCCCCTACTACGTGTCATTTGTTCTTTTTTCCCCCCTTCGGATGCAAGTGCAGTTTGGCTAAACAGGATCAGGCTGTTTTCCACTTGAATGAACAAGCAGTTTTGTAATAAGAAACAGTCCTTAGTAGCTTTAATGAAACTGTAGGACTGACCAAAATAATTTTGCTATTGTTAAAACTACTAAAATAGGATTTTTGACTTTTTGCTGACTTACAAAATATTGGGGTTTTTTTTTACGCAGTAATAAGAGAACCTGTCACTTAAGATTGGAAATTCCCACAGTTGCTAAACTGAAGCAAGATCTTTTCAACATCATGCCTTGTGCAAAAATATTTAACAATTTATGGTCTCGAGTTTCTTGTGGACTTTTCTAAATATTGCAGTTGTTTTGCGACAACCACTGTGAACACAGCTGTGCCAAACCAACAAACAGTTGAAGCCATTGTTGGCATTTTGGCAAAACTATCTTACAGAAAAGCATGAAAGCCAGCTGGGTTGGAAATTGCAGATTCAAACGTTAAAGCTTTGAGGAATGGAGCGTACAAAAATAAAAAGGCTTTATTCTGCCATATTTATCCATGCCAGTTACAGCCCTCCGAGACCCACTCTCAGTGGGGGATGTATCCAGGCCACAGGGCAGATATATTCCAGGAGGAAGGGGAAAGAACAGCCAGCGCATGTTGAGGATACAGCCCAACAGCACTGGGAATACACCAAAACTCCCTAGGTTGAGACATACCCATCAACTCCATTAATGAAGTATAGGGCTGCTCAACGCAATTACTAGTGACAAAAAACAGGGGTGGAATGTATTGTGCCACCCTATGCTGCAAATGGGCCACTGGTTTCAGTGGCTGCTTCCTGCAGCTTTATCTCAAGTCAACATGTCCTCTGTAGCTGAACAGGTCACAACCAGACCTATCAGCCACACAAAAAACCAGCAAAACCACTGAAGTATACCTCATGCTTTAGTGCACAATAGTGAAATCCTCAGTTCATGGCTGTTTAAAGCACCTTGAGGAGCACAATTCAGAACACACTGTGTGCTCTGTGGCGATAACCTCAGTGATTGGTGTTTCATGAAGAGTCAGTCCCACAGTCTAGAATAGATCACCAGAGATCTGTAGCCTTAACTGGAGATGATGCTACAGTCACAAAAGTGGGCTTACAAATCGCAGTCAGTTGGTTAGCATTTCTGCCACCAGCATCCATGGGGAAAGTACAGATTCCTCCCTCCTGCTGGAAAGCGGTTACTTGCAATGAAATAAAGCGTTTAAAACATGTTTGATAGCTATTATTTTCCTTCTAGAAGCGTGCTACCACATGTCCTCGTGCTGACAAAAGATGCTGCTTGGTCCCGCTACAAGATTCACAGCGATATTTCTGACAGTTACCTCTTCCACACCTCAGCTGCCAACAAGAATCACACGAGCACGGCTCATCTGCCTCGGTGCCCAGGCCACCAGGGCAATGTGGACTGCCACCGAAAGTCTGCAGTGATTTAGTGACAGCAATGTGAGAGACATCACAGGCAGAGCCAGTGGATTATAGGCATTGCTGATGGTACATGCGGTTGGCAGAGATTTTAGTCTTGCGCATTACAGAAAATACAACTCACCAGCTAGACCTAATAAAAGCCAGTCCTCAGAAGCAAAGCAATTACCATGCCAACATTCAAAATGCCAGGGAGCATCCACTTTTTTAAAAAATGGTGGAGGCCAAGAAAACATGATACAATTTGTGTTTAGGGAAGCTGATATTCTGCTGTGATGTTTGATCTGGCAAGAAACCACAGTTCCTTCCTGCAAGCTGGCAAAACACTAAACATGGGGAAGGCCATGCCCAGCCAGTCTCAGTTAAGCTATCTTTTCCAAGCTGTAAAACAGCACTAGCCACATAAAACAGAAAAAACCCACATTTGTTTCCTCTCCATCTACACAAGCTTGTACAGTGATTCAGGCTTACCCATTTACAAGTCTAAAAACATGCATTTAATCTTTGTTTCAGGCCACCTTACTCTGTGTTGGAGTACTACTGGTGTTCAGCCTCTAAAACTGCTGGCAGTGCCAGCTTGAGCATAGTACCTTTAGAGGAGCTTAAAGCTGGAGCTAATGACCTCATGAATCCTGCTGTTTACTACCCTAAATAGAGTACAGATACAGTGCAGTTGCAACAGAGCAGTAGGCAATTAGTAAATGACCAAAAAAAAAATCACATACCTACTGCTTTAGCTCCTAACTATGAGATTGGGTCAAGCAATGCATTTGTAGAGCTGAAGTAATACCTCCTTGTAGCATTTAAAAACTGATATTATCTTAGAGGCCAACAGATATAAATTAAGCAATAGATTACTTAAAATTATAGCAGTTCATGACATGCTAAATTATTCTACAAGACTTATGTGATCTCATGAAGCTGATTGCATCAATAGCCTTGACAATGGATTATATGCATGGAAGATCTCAACTGCTGCAAGACTGAGAAAAATGTAAGCCGTTTCACTGACTGCCACAGAAAAACCTCCTTAGTTAATATTTTGTGTTTTCTGTCTATATCATATATGGATATTTCCAGAAATATTTGTGTTTATGGTCTAAAAATCCCACTGATTGTTGTTGATGTTCAGGGATGCAAGGCCATTGCCTAGCAAAAATGAGCAGCGTTGTATGAATCGTGCCAGTTCATTCACCGCAGCTACATGTAGTTAAAGCTGTCAAACCAGATTTAGTACACAGGAAAAAGGGAAAGGAATAGAAATCACAGAATCGTTTAGTTTGGAAAAGACCTTTAAGATCATAGAGTCCAACTGTTAACTCGGCACTGCCAAGACCACCACTAAACCATGTCACTAAGCACCGTGTCTACATGTCTTTTGCATACCTCCAGGGATGGTGACTCCACCAGTCTCCTAGGCAGCCTGTTCCAGGGCTCTATAACCCTTTCAGTGAAGAAATTTTTCCTAATATTCAACATAAACATCCCAGAGGTAACCTGTGGCCATTTCTTCTTGTCCTGTCATTTGTCTCTTGAAAGAAAAGACCAACATACCACACTACAACCTCCCTGCTGGTAGCTGTGAGCAGCAAGATCTCCCCTCAGACTCCTCCACACTTAACAACCCCAGTTTCTTCAGCGGCTCCTCATAAGACTTGGTCTCTAGACCCTTCACCACCTTCATTGCCTTATTTGGACACGCCCAATGTCCTTGTAGTGAGAGGCCCAAAACTAAACGCTGTTGGGTATGCGAGGTACGGCCTCACCAGTGCCGAGTGCAGGGTGGGCAAATGCAAGAATAGGAATAGCAGGTGCTCTGTGCAGGAAGGTGCATAGCACTGCCTAAATGTAGGGTCTTCCTCTAGTTTTAACTTTTAAATCCTCTCTGTTTGCATATGGTTTCTCTAATCCACCAGCCTCCAGGCCACGTAGAGAACTTAAGTTTTGCTGGCTAAGCAGGGAGCACAAGAAAACCGAGTTATGAGATCACACACACATTAGTCATCCCCTTGTGTCCAACTCCTCCTTCCACTGTGTTGTACTGACACAGTCAGCAAAAAACAAAGTGAAACCCACATAAAAATTTTATAGACCAATGCAAGTTATATCTACTAAGAACAAATTTAGATCTGCATGTTGTTCCCCTACCCCTCAAAACTACAGTCTGCATGATTAATACCACTCAACCATAAAAAAATTAATCATATTCAAACTTGGCCTTTGATCAGCAGTGTTTTTCCTTTACATGAGAAAAGTTCAGTCTGGGTTTAGCTGGTGCTCTTGAGATAAACAGAAAATTGCCCTGCAATTTTTCTGGCAAGTCTGTGAGAAACCAAGCCAATATCCAGCTAAGATGATGTTTAGAATTAAGATATTTCTTCACCATTTATCCTCCTCCGGACTTTACACAGTAGAACTGAGACTCCAAATCTCATGTTTCACAATAAGGAACACTCTCGTGCTTCCAGAAACCTCATGCTTAAAAATAGACAACTTCAGCTGCATCCGTGTTAATGTGAACCTGAGCCTGAGGACTTTCCCAGCATCAGTATCCCGACTGCTCTACATCCACAGCATAGGTCCCTTGGATATCTCTTGCCTGGCCTAGATCCAGCTACAGCAGATACTACCCAGGACAAGTGTCCCATTTATTCCATGAACCTTCTGACATCTCTGGTACCTTTTTACAGGACTTCTGTCTGCTTTGGTGCAAGCGTAGCATGCAAAACTACATGGCCTTCTGCACAGAGCAGTGCAGAACCTGCCCAGGGCAGGGGGTGGTGGTGGAGAGATCCTGGGCTTGAAATCTGTCTTCATGACTTCCACAGATCTCCTGTCTGCCTATATGTGATAGCACAAGATCGATAAGTAGCAGCCACCATCCACGCTGTGACTACCTAAGAGCTTCCACAGGACAGGACACATTCCCTCCCTACAATCTGGGGCCATGAGATAAATAGAGAGACCACAGAAGGCATCGTATCATCCTGACTTTCAAGGGGATTGCCTAAGTGGTTTCTCCTTTGGAGGGAACTCGCCAGCCTGGGGCACCCACTACTCAGTAATATTCAGAAGAAAACATACTGTAGGGGCTTCCATGTCCCATGGCAAGAGGGAGCACAAAAGCTGCAGCCCTTCACCAGAGCAGAGTCAAGAGACAAAACACACATGACAGACACTATTTGGGACAGATCCTCTGCTCTCCTCAAGCAGACCAGTGCTAGAGGAAGTACAGACCTTTACACCGTCCTCAAAGCAAAGCAGTAACAGAATTGCTAACCAAAGTTACTGCAAAGCTGCCTTTGAACTGGCACTCTCAGCCTCTCCTCTGTAGTACTAGAGAATGCACATGTCTATCACTGAAGTCATGAGCCCTCTAACAACTGTTTTTATGACTAATTGTGCTAACTAATTGCAGAATAATATGCACAGATTGTCATCTTATTTATGACAGGATTAGCACGCTATCCCCCTTAGGCAATAATCTAGTGCTCAAAGCTCCTCTCAAAGTCCCTTTAGGATGCAGCTGGTTTCAGATTAGGAAATTCTAGGTGATGTATGGTAGGATCTAAATAACAGTCTACTGAGACTGTCAAATCTCGTGAAATACTGACCTTGGCCAAAGATGAAATAGAAATACTCCATTTTAAGAATTGGCACAGGCTACTTGGACATGGTAGGATACAGCTTCTGTAACTACTAACCTGAAAAACAGATTGTGGAAGCACCTGCACAAATGCTGTTAAACCGAGGGAAGGTGTTTGCTGAAAATAACTTACCCGAACTAAGGTGATTTGGCACTGAATGAGGAATTAATTAGCACAGAAAGAGCAAAAGCACAATCCAAGATGCAGGCAAGGACAGCATCTGAGCAATATCTATATCTCAAGACAGCTGACCGATAAAACTGAAATCAATTGTGCATTTGTCCCTCTGCATTGGATTTTATCAGCTGACAAACTTCAAGCAGATGTCCTCAAGACCAGATAAGGCCATCTAGATTACGTAAATACTAGTACGTTCCTTACTAGATCATAAAAAGGGCACAACTGTCTGAAAAAATATCTATAGCACAGTAACCATATTCTTTACTTTTGGCTAATTTACCTAATCTGGACTTGGAAATAAATCTATTTCACAATCAAGCCTGTAGTGAGGACATGCTAGAGAAAAAGCCATTTGTTCATTTAGGGTAGAAATGATCAGAAAGTAGACGCAAAGCTCAGTGAAAGGCACTAGCCACAAAACATGGCACACCAGTGACTTTCACAGAAATACACAGCCATGCAGCAGTCAGACAGTCAGGACATACACGTACGGCTAAAAGGCAAGTCCCAACACCCTGTTCCCAGCTGTGAGTTACTCCAGTTAATATATTACAAAACAAGTTTCAGAAACACAAGCCCTTCCACACTCCTCTTCCACATATGACACCTCAAACTAATCGTCACTTTTGAATGCACACATCTAGTAACAACACGGTCAAAGCAACCAAGGGTGGACCAGATGATTTGGCTTCCCAATATTCCCAGCTGTTCAGTGACATTGAGCAATCCATGGCTAGCACTGCATACTTTGGCCAGGGTAACAAAACAGGGAACCGGTTTTCTTCGGTAAACAGCATTAGCATCCCACTTGGCTGCATGGAGAGCTGCTGTCCCCTACCGTGCCGCTGAAACCTGCCCTCCACCAATCGCTAGGATGTGCTACTGCAAAGCCTATGACAGACAAATCTTCTCTGTCGCATTGGGGCGGAGGTCTGAACAGGGCTGGGTGGAGAATACACGCTGGATTCACAACCCCTTCTCGCCAAAGACAACCTGGACAACCCCGGCCTCAGTCATTCGCTTCTCGAGTTTAGGTGACTGTCGTAGATGCACCCACAAACCTGACAGCAGCAGCTATCGAAAACTGGGGGCTCACTGCAATCACTGCCCGGCACTGCGGCTGACCACTGTTAATGAATGACAGGAGGGGATGTCAGGCAGGGGGACAGCCCTGCCCAACAGATCCCCGAACACCAAAGCACTCTCGCTAAGGAAGGTGAATCGCAGTGCGCACACCCTCACTCACACCAAGGAGCACCTCCCACTCCAGGATACTAAAAGAGTCACTCACTATCTGGGGGGCGAGGGCTCACTCAGTCCCGGGAGATACACTCGGAGAGCATCCCCACCCGAGGGGAGTCCGGGGAAGTCACCTCCGACAGTGTCCCGACGGCATCACCCGCTGCTCCAAAGAGGACCGGCTCCAGCTGGGTTCTCCACGGGGCTCCTGTTAGACCCTGGTCGGGTGTCAGCTGCGGTCATTTACATCGGTGAGCACAGACCGGAGGCAGCTAACGGAACCCAGACTCCGAGGCACCAGATAGCCCGGAGGCATCGACCTGATCATTATCAGGTGCTTGTGCAGCCCCCAGCCTTTTGTGCAAGCCGTCAGGATGTCTGCACGGCCACAGTGGTTGTAGCAGCCAGCCTGAGCGTGTCCCGCAATTCCCTTCCATTATACACAGCTAAGACAGGCCAAATGCTCCATTCTCATCCTGAGACCAACCATATGCTCTGAGCAGTAGCATACTGTTTTCCTGCAAATCCATTTCAAAAGCTCCGCTTCCCAGGCCGAGGGAGAAAAGAGGACTCAAGCAACTGGAGCAGCTGTTGAAATCCCCCTGGCCCCAGGCACTTTCCTTACAGCAAGGACACATCAGCATAGAGAAGTCAGCAAAAACCCTGTCCTTGCATTTTGTCCTGGTACAAAATGGCTTTTTTTTTCCTGAGTGCCTGGTGGCAATTAACATCAGATGCCTGGTGCAGAACCTCCGTGTCAGAGAAACACTGTCCGGTCTATCTTAGTAACTGAAGTGTCTTCTAACGCAGGACTTAAATTGTGGTGGTCAATGCATTTCTAGCATGGTAAAATGTCTACTCTCAGTACCTCTGGAAATGGGTAAATTACCTTCAGAAAGAGGAATAGAGAGGATAAATGGCTCTACCAGAGTGCCATAAAAGGCATACAGGGAGAAGTTGAGTCTAGAGTCCCACACTAGACGTCAAGGCTCAGACAGGCTCTCCCCTTGGTATACTGAAGGCACTGCATATGCTGAAGAATGGCATTTGTCCTTCTGCATTGGATTTTTATCAGCTGATTATTATAGTGATGTTCAGATGGAAAATGGGGAGCTTCTACTTTATTGGTTTCTCTTTTTACAGTGCTGAATTGACAGTGGAATATTAATCCATTTTTTAGCCTCCTTTAGTTTTTATGGCTATCATGAATATTTGGCAGCTCTTGGGATAAGGTCATTTCCATCAGTCCATCCCTCCCTCTCTTCCCCATCCCTCTCGCCTCCCTTTCTTCTGAGGTATTTATTAGAGCATCAATCACAGCGGTATCTAGTCACAAACTGTCACCTAACTATTGGTCTGTGGTTTTGAGATACCATAGCAACTTAATGACACACATCAGCATATACCTCTGTCACTGCAGTCAGGCAGTATATTTAAAATATGGCACCCGTGCTACCAACACACCCTGCTTTTTGCAAAAGTTCAGGATAATCTGTGCCAGACCTCCCAGTCCCTGTCCCCGAGAGTAAAGCCACCTCTGCACAACATCAAATAAATGAGTGAAGCAAGCGGTTTTCCTAAGGAGGGGAAGAAACCCCACCCGCTCTAACTCCATCAAGGGTGCTAATAGCAGCAGGAGTTAACCTCATCTTGCCCCTTTGAAAGGGAGAAGGGGTAGCCAGCACACATAGCAGGTATGAGGTGCCTGGATCAGCAGCATCCGCATTTAACTGAGCTCTGCAACCTTCCCCCAAGCTAAGGTGCACCGAGGTGGCTCAGGACAGCTCGATGCTCTGCAGATGCGATCCGACTCATCCACACCTTTGGTGTGCTTATCTAAAGGCTTGTTGCCTGTCAAGGACTGCACCCACCCATTCTCCCCGGCTACACCTTCCTAGCCAGGCAGATATTTTGTATTCAGTCCCTTTGTCTCCTTGCAAGTTGGCACTCCTAATTGATAGTGGAGCAATTTCCAATTTAAACTCCTTCCATTAACATACAAAAAGCACCACGCTTTTGGAGTGCTTTGCTGCTGGGGTGGGGGGAAGGAAACATTAGTTCCAGGAAGGCTTAGCAAGAATAGAAGAAAGTGAATGGCTTTTAACTGAATCAAGGCATTTATGTCTTGATTTTTTTTCCCCTCCTTTTATAGAAGGGCTCTAACCACCCCCCTGAAAAATAGAACAGAGACATCCCTGCAGAAGGTCTAAAAAACCCTCCGAGTTCCCTTATTTCAGACTTCAGCTGGATGCAGATGCATGTGCACTGAAATCACGGTAATCACAGTATAATCAGTATAATCAGCTTTCTCATCTGCATTAAAAGCTTGTCTTGCATTCATCAGATCAAGCCCAATACTTAGCCCTCGAGTTTATTCGGCACAGTAATATATTCCATTTCTCTTGATCCATCTGTCAGTACATTTCTGCTACATATACAGTACAGATAGCTATACAAGGCTCTCAGAGGGGCTGGATTTCTTCTTGATCCTCATGGGAGATCGTAAGTTGACTTTACTATTGAACTTTTCTTCCCACCTGCCTTGGCAGAAGGTCTCCATATGATGGATGAATACCCACAATTCAGCAGATGCTCTTTGATTCTTACTGAAGTTGTTTGTCTCAGTGACTTCTTATATTCACAACCCATAAACTGGACACTATAGTGTAGTCCTCTCCCTTTGTCCTTTCGAAATACATCCCTTCCCAGTTATGAGCATCCTCATAAAATCAATTTATCACTACTGTCAATCTCTCTCCATTAGATTATTTTTGTCTGATGTCATATAGTATTTTAGCACCTATTTAGCCTCATTATGCTTTTGTCAGGTCTAGGGTGCATGGTGGATGGCCATCTCTTTTCACACAAGGAAACCGTAAACCATTATGGATTACAGCCAGTGAGAAATATTCTGCAAGTTCAGCATCTCCCTGTCCCCCTTTCCCCTTGCTTTTGCAGGCCTTTAATTGCAGAGCCAAGAGCTTTCACTGAGCTGCGGCTTTCCTTTGAGAAGCTCACACAGTGCTGCCACAAGGGAGGGTATCAGCCAGGTTTGCTACTACATCTGCACCAACACACATGTTCAGGTTTCCTACTCACAGCACCTCTTCACAAGGAAACGATCGCAACTTTCTAAGGGGGATTTCCTAGCAGGAAAAACAAGGTGTTCCTCGATTCAAACCTCACCACAAACCTGTCACTCCTCGGATAACAGCCAGATGTTAGAGGTGAAATGGAACTTGCCACAACACTGAGTGGAGCGTTTACCCTGCTAGGAGAAAGCTGTAGCAGAGAGGGAAGAGGAAGCAACACAGCCCAAACCAAGCTGGTAAGGAAGCTTGCATTTGGAGATTAGTTTGCTCAGTAGCGCACCTCACTAACATTTTAAGTCAGGATGTCACCTGGGCAGTCTGCAATGGAAAGAGACACTACAAAACTAGTTTGTTTTTTAACCCCATCTCAAGGCTTCAGCTGTCATCAAAACAGTATGTCTAGTCCACTTCCTAATTCACAGTGTGGTCTGAGGGCAGAGAGCATCTAGAAGCTGCCCTTCCATCTGGGCATACAGGATTCTCTTCCTCTGCCCCCAAACTTCCAGCTCTCCCCAGGTACGCAGCTCATTAGTGGCTGGCTGCATCACAACCCAAGCGGGCTCACGGGGAGCACTGCACTCTAAACAACCTGTGCAAATAAACGCCGTCCCTCCTCCACATCACCAGCACATAGCAATGCCCTTTCCCAGGGTATCAGCATTTCCACCAGATAACCCTGTATACACAGTTTTACAAGTGACGTGCTTCAGAGTTGTCTGATAAAATTCCTTTCCATAACTGCGATGCAGGAATTCCCTATCTTTCCATCTTATTTATCAAGCTCATTCCACCCAAGCACATCAGTTCGAATGCAGCTTAAACCAAAATGTATATACCTTCAGAGGAAAACAAAGCCACGGCTGGAACCGTGGCAGAACTACAGAGCAAGTGAGCCTTCCTTTGCTTCCACATCTATAAAAATAATCTAGATACACACAGAGAGCTGTTGAGCTCTTCTCAATGGCTTGGAAATATCTTGAAAGACATTGACATTTTTTACATTTTTAAGAAATTATTTTCACCTCTCTAAAGGAGACTTCTGTTACGACTCAAGTCACTTTACACAGTTCAGGTAACCTCAGCCTTTTTCAAACCACCATAATTGTTGGATTAAAATACCAAGCATTTACCAAATACTCCAGAAGGAGGAACATATTTGTCACGTAAACAAAGCCAAGCAGGCAGAGCAAAGCCTGAAGACTAGTAACATTCACTGCAATCTGAAGGTTTTTTTTCTTGAATTTACTGTTACTGCTTTTACTGTTATTTACTGCTATTTTTATTTTACTCAACCCTTCCTATAGATTACACAATCCTTCTTACCAGCATTCAAGTGTCTTCCCTAACCAAGCTTAAAACAACCAGTAATGGAGCCCCTCAGTTGCTAGCCCTTGTCTTTCAGGAAGGTTAGACACAAAAAAGAAAAATAATGTCACAAGACCAAACTCACACGCTCTGGTCTTCATCCAACAGCCAAAGAGCCTCCTTTCTCTTCAGCAGATTCTGAGACATCTGCCCAGACCAGCAGACTGACCTGCACACCTGCAAAATCCTCCAACTACCCCTCTGCTGCTCCTTATAGACCTCCCTCCTGCATTATGACATCATTGCAACCAGCTGAGGTCATCATGTGACTCAGCAGGGCCATCCAATGAGGAAACAGAATCATCTCCGAGGGTGGGCCTGGGAGCACTGCCTCCTCTTCCCTGCTGCGAGGATGGAGTTTATAGAGAAATAAAGTGCATCAACTCTGCAAGAAAGGTACGGAGGGCTGTTTTCCAGGGAGCTACGCTCTTTTGACCCTGCACCTCCAGTGCTTTGTTGGTCCAAGGTAGCAGCTCAGCAGTGGAAGCTGGTGAGGTTATTCCTGGTCTTGAGTAACCAGTTCCTGTCAAAACCACCTTTCATCCTTGGGACAACATCATGCTGGATGCTCATAATCGTCCAGCAAGTCAGTTAGTACGCCCCAGCATGCAGCACGTGTCCGTTCCTTTACACCGATGAGTTTCGGAAATCTGTTTGAGATAACCAGTCCCGGACCATTCCCTTACAGGGCAATTGCTGACTTGTACTATGGCCAAGTTTTAATATTTTTTATTTCATAAAATATAAATCAATATTAAATACAAACAAATCAAATCTAACAGATAATATAACCATACATTTCAAGTATTCTGGAATCTCTATTTTTACACAGTCCATACTTCTACAGGGTTTTATAGCTTTCTATTTTCTTCATCTGCGTGATTTATCTTAAAATCCTGTTTTTATTTTTTTTCCCCCAAAAAAGTCCTGATATTTTTTCTAGCATCGATATAGCTAAACTGAGCTTTCCTGTCCAGGTGTTTCCACTGACCTGTGCCCTTGTTTTCTCATTTTTTCTGCCTAAAATCCCAAACCTGTTATAATTTAATTCAGTTTAATTTAGACTGAACAACACCTGATAGCTTGATCCAAAGTTCCTTCCAGTGGTGACAACTCAGTTGTTTTTCACTGACCTCTTCCAATTCCCCACCCAGACTAAATAATCAGGCATGATTAGGTATCACCTACATGATTCCAGCTTTCCTAAATTCTCTCTCTCACAGAAGGCTGTTCTCTGACAGTCCCACCAGCTTAATAAGCAATTCTGCTGATGACGTACGATGAAGATAGAAATAAATTTCAGCCTTTTTACTAGCTCATTCTGCCACTCCGCCAGGAATCAAATGGCACTCAAATTTTTGGTTTTATTGTTACACATGCAGGTGTCTTTTACCACATGAAACAAATAGTCTGATAAGCACGCCACCAACCTCTCAGGAAAGATTTCTCTAATACATTTCAGCTCCACGTTGTTTCTGGATCTGCCTGTCCATGTGTTTGAGGGAATTAGTGTGAATGCCTGTCCTACAGATTTGGGTCTGTTGGTGTTGCGGCTTTGAGGTTTAAGAAAATGCAGTCTGGTATTACAGATTCTCTGTGTAATCTAATACCTGAAGTTACACCAAATCAGACTTCTCTTTTTAATATCATTGCTTACTTTCTCAAAGCATTACCAGTCTTTGGAGCTCTACCTCTGACATCCTTAGAACATACCTGCAAATGGGCGCATAATCTAGTAGGGTCTGGGAACAGGACAAAAAATAGGTAGAAATCATCTTTACATGAAGTTTATTTCCTAAGGAAAAGAAACAAACTGAACACAACTATACTGGGTAGAATATTTTAATATAAAGTGCTTTTATGAGGTCCCTCTGGAATCTGGTCTGTATTACAATCACAGTAAGATGGATCAGCGTACAGCCTCTCATCTCCTAGAGTTATTAAAAACCAGGGGTGAAAGAAAAGGCAAGTACGGAGGATGGCTAATGGAGGCTTTGTGTGGTGGTGAGATAGGGATTTATGTTAGAGTAACTGTGGTTTCTACTTGTAGTTTTATTTGTGCTCCTCACTTAGAAAATACTCATTGAATGCTCCCTGATGGCTTCTCTGCACAGTTTGTGTTTCCCACTCTCTCAGCATCCAGCTGCTAGACATATGTGGTAACTAACGCAGAGGCTGTTAAAATGTACTTTGCATGCGTGAAGGCGGAATTATGCCACTTAAACTTGTTTTCAGCTCGCCTCTGAGTTCGTACAGGCGTGCGAGTGGCCCTGTGAAGCGCTGCCTGTTCTCAGCCCAACAGACCGCCCTACTCGTTGGGTTTCGGTTGCATCTGTGGTGTTGCATACGTACACGCCGCTGTTCAGTAATGAAGATTTTAAGGAAGGGCAGTGGTATGCACTGTCCTAAGTCGGTAAGAATGCAGAGGTATAAAAAAGGCCCATTGATTTATCTTCCAAGTGAAGCTATAGCATGTGGATAAAGAAGTCTGTATGCTTCAGAATGAGGAAATGGAGGGGTAAAAAAGCTGAGCAAGTAATCAAGTATCTGTTTAATGAACTACCAAAACCAGCCATCACTCTATCATTGTGTCTTTTTGCTCCAGAACAGTGTAACGCAACTTTTCTTTCAAACAATGAACCTAGTTTAGCTCTTTTTTCTTCCCCTACAGCTGAAAAGATTTCATTCAATGTTCAAATGATTTAATATAATTTTGGGCAGAGACATTATACTAGGAAGGAATCTTCAAACCTTGTCTTCCTTATGGGAAAAAATTGTGTCTTTCACTCTCTACCCAACCTGAAGAAATTTATATGATATCAAGCAAAATGAAAGCAAGGTAGTTCAATTTGAACATACGAACAGTCAAGGTGACATCTTTCCTTATGGAAAGATGAAGAGGCTTTGAGGTGGGCACAAATGTAAACGAAGCCTTAGTAAATTAATTTTAAAATGAGTTTCAGATTCTCAAGGGTTTGCTGGCTTGGCTTGGAAAACCGCTGGGCTCTTCAGCATCACAGGACCCTCAGGAATGCTTGAAGATATTTGAAAGGTAATTGGTATTTCCAACAGCAAAATTGAAGAGAAACATCATTGGATACTTCTGCTCTTGCAACAGTTTTGGTACCATTTTGCTGGAGAAGAGCTATAGACCAGACTTGGCTGGAGTTTGGTGGGGATACTTTCTGAGATAGCTGAATTTCCAGCTGGGTGGCATTGCTGCTGTTTCAATCATTTTAGATTCAAAAGGCTGCTGAATTTTTTTAAAAAAAAAAGTGTTCTAATAACATTTTTTTCACATTTTATTTTATTACCTATTGCTTTCTTTTTTGGAATATATGTTTGCAACTTTTGGCAATTCAAAAAATGAGTTTTTCCTTTAAAACCAAAGAAAAGGCTCCATCTTGGCTGTCAGCAAGAAGAAACCTCACCAGACCCTCCTGAACAGGGGGCGCTGGGCACGTTGTTAAGAAAAGCAAATTGCGAAGAGAGCTTTCTCCACCAAAATTCACAGTAAACAGCAGCGAGAGGCGAGCTGACCAGAACTGACAGCTAAGCAGCTGGAAGCAGGATATTGGGATGAATCCTTGGTGCCTGGGAGATAAAAAGACAGCTGCTCCAGCCCCATGCAAGCTGCGAAGCAACCCCTTTCTCACTGCCCGAATGCTGGGAATGATGGAAGGGGGATGAATGAGGGGCAAAAGGGGGTCTTGGGGGAGGAAGAGTATGAGCGAGGGAACAGGAACATCTGTTGCTTGTACCCAGGGTCCTTCACAGGGACGGACTGTGGAAACTGGTGTGCATCTGGGGCGGGCGTGGGAGGGCAGAGGAAGTGCAGTGAAGGAGGCTCATAGCGGGAGCCTGCCAGCACAAGGGGCTATTCGCTGCCGTTGATGCCGGAGGGTGCAGGGGGTTAGCTCGACGGTAACCCAGCAGTCCTTCTGGGTGCCGTTCTGCTTGGGGAGCAGTAGCCCTGGCTCCCGCAGACAGAACAGGCGCTGCATTTCTCTCCCTTAATTAAACCCATTTGTTTCCCTTCATGTTGGGTCAATGAGTTACAGTGTATTATGGCTTTAGTGGATACAAACTAATTAAGGGTGAATGAACTAGCAAACATTCATTTAAGTTGGATTCCTCATGTGAGCGCTGAGATAGCTTTGGTATCATGCATGCGGGGCCTCATTCCAGGAGCACTGAACCTTTCCCTGGTCAAGCAATGTCACGAACAGCATCTGCGTACTGTATGTCACTCCTCTCTAATGAAGAGCGCCTACGCCTGTGTTCTCCCTTCAAAGCGGCCACACATTCATAACCATCAACAGAGCA